>NC_135213.1:35427341-35521651 GCF_052324685.1 Brachyhypopomus gauderio
GCCCTGGTCGATCTGGTTCAGCTGAGCTGGGCCCTGGTCGATCTGGTTCAGCTGAGCTGGGCTCTGGTCACTCTGGTTCAGCTGAGCTGGGCTCTGGTCACTTGTGATCTGCCTGTCTGCTCTGATTAATGAAACTCATTGACAGGTTGCTACAGAGATGCAGAGAAACCTGGCCTACAAGGTTTATTTTTACCTGGAGAGAGAAGAGAGAGAAGAGAGAGAAGAGAGAGAAGAGAGAGAGAGAGAGAGAGAGAGAGGGAGAGAGAGGGAGGGAGGGAGAGGCGGTCCTGTGTTCTTGTTTAAGGGATGGGGTGCTGACTGAAGAACCCTGACCCCAGTACACCACCTACAGCTTGACTCACACACACACAGAAAGAGAGACGGGTTGTCACAGAAGTGTGTCCAGCCTCATGTTGTTTGAGTAAGTGAATATGGCCCTATGCTAAGTGCAGACCTGGCTTGACGGAGGTTTGCAGGAAAACCGAGTCCTAGATGCAGGACCGACACGCGCGGCCGACACGCGGGACCGACACGCGGGACTTTCTCTACATGTGTGTGTTTGACTTGTGGCTCACGTGATGCGTTACAAGTTCCAAACGGAGCAGCCAGCAATCACTTTTTAAATGTTGATATATGACAGACATGTACAACCTCTGGTCTCACACACACACACACACTGTGAAGGGTCAGGGTTCAACTTTCCAGGGGCCGGTTAATGATGACTTGCAGTTAAAGCCCTCCGGGAGTGCGCAGGTCCGATGATGTCCGGTGTCCCTGTTCACCTGTGTACATGCTGAAGGCTCATTTGATATAAAACCCTGTAACTGCATAATTGATGTGTGAAGCAATAAAGGACGTGATGTTAATGGACTGGTGTAGGTGTAATGATGTTAATGGACTGGTGTAGGTGTAATGATGTTAATGGACTGGTGTAGGTGCCCGTCAGCCTGAGGGAGGGCTGTCCTGTACGCACGTCTCTGAGGAGGTCCGTCTCTGCCCTCTCTCTGTGGGGTGAGGGTCAAAAGTGGAGAAGTGTGTGTGTGTGTGTGTGTGTGTGTGTGTGTGTGTGTGTGTGTGTGTGTGTGTGTGTGTGTGTGTGTGTGTGTGTGTGTGTGTGTGTGTGTGTGTATTGTCATACATGTAAGAGAAAATGAAAGTGTGCGAGTATGTAGAAGTCTGTAGAGTCTGTGTTGGTGTTTCTAGACAGAATGACTAGACACTGTGTGTGTGTGTGTGTGTGTGTGTGTGTGTGTGTGTGTGTGTGTGTGTGTGTGTGTGTGTGTGTGTGTGTGTGTGTGAGAGAGAGAGAGAGAGATCCGAGAAGTGACGGCATGTGATTGTGGTGTGTGTGTGAGAGAGAGAGGTCACCCTCTCTCTAGGACCGCTCCCTCATTGACCCATGTGTGTGTGTGTGTGTGAGACAGGTCCCTCATTGACCCGTGTGTGTGTGTGTGTGAGACCGGTCCCTCATTGACCTCTCACTGTCTCTGCTGACAGGCTGTTCTATGCTGCTGCCCTGTCACTCAAACCCACACACCAACAATGGACCAGATTCCCACAATCCTCCCTGTTTGTTTACGTAGGGACGGGTCTCTAACAAACCATGTCAGCCCCGCCCACCCCCCCACCCTCTCCGTCTTCCTCCATAGCATCTCCACCTTCTCCCTCCTTACCTGATCTCTGAGCTTTTACCATTTTGTCTGCCTTCGAAATGGAACAAATGTGGTTAAATCCGCCTGGAAACACACTTAGAAGAACATGTCAACATGTCAGGTGCGCTTGGGACGCGCTTCGCACCTTAATCCGAAACCATTGTGAGCTGACAGGACTCCTCAGTGTAGAAGAGTCTACTGTGGTTTAGAGATAGAAAGTCCCTATGGCCGTGTGTGTGTGTGTGTGTGTGTGTGTGTGTGTGTGTGTGAGTTGTGTTGGGGGATCAGGTCTGTGCTGGTTACACACACCGGCTTACAGGACCAAAGCCCTGCAAGAAGGTACAAATATCTGTCTTATGTAAACATTTGCCAAAAGAAGAGGCGGTTCTGCTAAAGGAGGATTATGGCACAGGGGCCCCTGTGAACAGGGGCCATTACTACACAGGTAGCTTAGTGGGGAGTGTGTACATACACACTGTCAGGCTGAGAAGCCTTGAGGGAGTGTGTGTGTGTGTGTGTGTGTGTGTGTGTGTGTGTGTGTGTGTGTGTGTGTGTGTGTGTGACAGAGAGAAAGACCGAATGGGAGACACAGCAGGGCTAGGAAACGGCTTTCCCTGACCAGATGAATGAGGACCTCCCATGACACGTGTGTGTGTGTGTGGGGGGGGAGATGAGTTGCCTCTGTCCCTGGAAAGGTGTCAGGGATGAGATTCAGGAACTTTATGAACATTATAAGACCTCAGACATGAGCCTAATGAACATTATACGCTTTATGATGTGACGTTAGACCGGTGAACAGTGAGGTCTGTGCTACAGGCTACCAAAGTGTTCTTATTAGGAAATGAGAAAGTGATTCTTTTAGCACCTTTTTATTTTAGCATCTCTCTCTCTCTCTGTCTGTTTTGCACTCTCTCTTCCAGTATTGACATCATTCCATTAATCACAATCTTATATTATTTTTGTGACACTGTTCACTGCAGCCAAAACATGAGCACTATGCTGGCAGGACTTCTCTCTCTCTCTCTCTCTCTCTCTCTCTCTCTCTCTCTCTCTCTCTCTCTCTCTCTCTCTCTCTCTCTCTCTCTCTCTCTCTCTCTCTGTCTGATCTCCGCAGGCAATGACTGTCAGTGATGAGGTCTGTGCCTGTGGGATGCTGAGAGATTCGCATTCTGGGATGTCTGTGCGTGGTGTTGGCTGCCTGCTTTATACTTCAGCCAGCTCTCTCTCTCACACACACACACACACTCCACGACTGCAGACCACACCCTGTTTATTTAGCCTGGGTTTCTTACATTCACATACCCCCCCCCCCCCCCCCAGTTGTCACGCTCACCTCTGCTAGGACCCTTGGAGCAACACTGCGTTTGCCTGTTTCTTTAACGTGAGTCTTTGTGTTATTGTCAACTGCTAATTGTTTGTTTATGGTCATGGGGCTTGTAGAGACAAAACGTGTGTGTGTGTGTGTGTGTGTGTGTGCGTGTGTGTGTGCGTGTGTGTGTGTGTGTGTCGGATCTCTTGCCAGACAGATTCAAGCTTGTGTGTGTGTGCAGTGCAAAATTAGTTTTTTATCAGTTCCAGTTCAGTTCCAGTTCATTCTTATAGCAGCATGATTCTACAGATCACCCCTGCATCACGAGTCATGACACTCAACTACATGCACATAGTAGTTCTTCTGCTGGGGATGTAGGGGTGTGTGTGTGTGTGTGTGTGTGTGTGTGTGTGTGTGTGTGTGTGCGCGTGTGTGTGCGTGCGTGTGTGCGTGCGTGCGCTAGGGTTAACACACATCACAAAATAATAAATAAGTGTTCAAAGTTTCAACACGACAGCACCAAAAACAGAATCATGATACAAGTGTGCCACAGTATCGGGACAACTTTACATATGGTATGTGCCTTTTCTACTGATCCAGGGTCAGCCTCCGTGAGCTCTGATGTGCAGACACACCCCCACTACCCAGTGTGCTCCGCCCCCCCCGTAGTGACTCTCTTGCCTTTATCGTCAGGAGCTGAATCAGCATTAAGGGAAACGCAGGAACTCGGTTCAGTGCTTTGGATAGAACACAGAAGAGGGCCAAAGCATATGTGGCCTCTTCTTTAAGCTGTGTGTGTGTGTGTGATTTCTAAAAACAAAGAAGATAGTGGACCGCGTGTTTTCTGGGATTCCTGACGTCTGTGGGTGCCCATCCCCCCCCCCGGTTTGCTCTTGCTCCTGCTCCATCTTTCACATTTCTCCAGCATGCAACAGGGCAGAACCCTCAACGGGCCTGGGGGGCTGCTCCGCCCACCTGGGGGGCTGCTCCGCCCACCTGGGGGGCTGCTCTACTTGTGCTGCAGTGAAACTCTTCACCTGGAGAATATTTAATTGGTCAACAGCCAATCCACCCCACTCCCCTTTTTAAATGCAGTTCCTTTCTGCATTTTGTATGCACAACAGTACAGAAGATGAAACACTGAAGTGCTAACACACTCCAGGATGCCATTTCTGCTCATCCATGTATTCATTCAGTAGTTGAAAGACCACAGAGCTGGAGTCGGTGGCACCAAAGTGCAGTAAATGAGGAACTAATCAGCAAATCCCGGTGTCATTAAGCACTGACACCAGAACAGTTCTACACCACTCAGCAAAGTTAGCTAAGCAGCTCGGGCCCTTTATGTAAATGATCTGAGACACACCGGGTCCATGTGGACCTGCTCCTAGCGCTGCTCTAACGCTGCTCTACCGCTGCTCTAATGCTGCTCTACCGCTGCTCTAGCCCTGCTCTAGCCCTGCTCTAGCACTGCTCTACCACTGCTCTAACGCTGCTCTAATGCTGCTCTACCGCTGCTCTACCGCTGCTCTAATGCTGCTCTACCGCTGCTCTAGCCCTGCTCTAGCACTGCTCTAATGCTGCAGTGCGGGCTGTTGGCAACATCCACAGCAGCAACGCAGGCTTTCACCCGCTGGTTTGGTCGCTGGTGAGACGGATTTAAACACAGCCACTCCAGAAGGAGGACTGCTATACCGTTTTTCCCCTCATTTTGAAGGTGAACTGTAATTTGACTCCCAGTGTGTGTGAGAAACAGATAAAGTGGGAATGTAGGAATTCCTGTTTTCATCTGAACTAAGAGATGTCCCCAGAGCCGGGGAGACCGTGCCCCGTTTGCACTGTCCTCCTGCAGGAGGTGGGTAAGCAGACACGCCACCAATAATTCATGGTCACACAGCCCATGGACTCAGTCCACACCAGGCTGATGGCACGTTTCACACCCCCCTCGGCCAGATCACCACCCTGACTCCGATCCATCTGCTCTAATTGACCCAGGTTGAAGCCAGTATCCCATCACACACCTGTGGGACCAGGTCATTTCATCAAGGCAAGACCATGGCCATTTGGATAGGTCTCCTACCTCCCACTGTCCTTTTGACCTGCGGGGACTTTACTGTGTATATCAGATGTATGAGACAGACACTGTATGCAGACATTGACAGCCAGTGTTCTGAACGTTCTCCCAAGCCCAAACGGCATCTGGATGCTTGGCCTGTGTGCCTTTGAGCTTGTGAGTGACTTTTTCAATAATATATAGTTTTAAAATACACCATCCCCTCCACCCACACCTGCGAATTTGGGTGGAGTGAGAGAGTGTGTGCAGCCATGAACAGAGTTAATCCAGTGGCCTCCAAAGCGGTTTAAAACACTCTGGTTTCATTTAATCTTTTTCGCCCAGACCCGGTTGAGCCTGAAACTTTGTCCATGATAGGAATGGACAAATAATGGTTTCTCTCTCTGGCTGTAGCTATGAAAGGCTACTGTGTGTGCTGAGGATTAAGACCCCCCCCCCCCCTCTCTCTCTCTCTCGCTCTCTCTCTCTCTTTCAGACCGAAAGAGATGAAGAAAGAGAATGGATAAGAGACTCATCTGTTTATGATGGGGCTGCTTATTTTCTCTCATGCTCAGGGGTCTCTAGGTTCATCTCTAAACTTGTTGCTTTCAGTGAAGACGAAGTTTAAGATAGAAACGACATCTGAATGCCAGTTAGAATTATTCATGTACCCGACGTGTTTTAAACGTAAAGTAACCTCAATGTTACCGGTGTGAACGTTTTAGTGCTTCGGATTTTTGCACATCGAGCACTTTCTATAATTTGAGTCTTTTCAATGTAATATATAATGTAATCATTTTGTTTTATATTTGACCATTATTGTCATAAAGATTAAAATTCTTTAAAAAATGATAAAAAATAATAATAACAGAAAGCCGCTGTCCAGCGCCGACAGGCACAGCGAGACGCCATGAAAAAAACAGGCAATGGCGAGGACACCTCTCCACTGTTAGGGGGCTTTTCAAGTTCAGTGTCGCATATTTACATCCACACACGAGAACTCTGTTCAGGTAGAGTGTGTGCAAACCTCCCAACTCGCGTTTAATGCTCGTTTAATGAAGTGGTTTTGGTTACGGGCGTCCTCGCTTGGTTAAGACAGCTGCTGTGACTTTCATTCTCCGTTTGGACGCGGACGGGTTGTGTTTTGTTCGGTGGCCGGTCCCTGTTGGAGGTGTTCGCTCGTACCGTGACGTGTGTGGTGTGTGTGTGCGCCGCCCGCGTGGCTGTACATGTTTAATAAACGGCTAGGGTCAATCTCTAAATGATATCCAAAGGTCAGTCAGCACTCACCATTTATCTTTCTGTGTATGCCTAGTGTCTGTGTAGTGTGTAAAGCGATTGTATCAGTGCTGTGTGTGTGTGTGTGTGTGTGTGTGTGTGTGTGTGTGTGTGTGTGTGTGACAGAGCGGTGAGCTTTGTGGACAATCATCCGTCCTCATCAGTCTGCTCCTCTTCAAACCCTGAACACACCTGGGGAAGGAACTGGGTGACAATGCTAACAGATAAGACCACACTACCTGTGGCTCTCTTTGTCACCAATTGGCACTAAGACCCCTTAAATCAGCAGGCAGTGACAAAGTGCTCAATCAACACTCCCCCTACACGCGCACACACACACACACACACACACGGTCACTCACAGAGCGAGCCTCTGCTCGGTCCTTATCTCGGCCTGGTTTGGCACTGCCTTCACGCCATTGGCAAGAACAATGCAGCCTCTTCCCTATTCTGTTGCTCAGAGTGACGGGGGTGTCGGGGCACTTGTGACAGGCTTAGGACTCTATCTGCCCCAGAGCTGTTTTTCCAGTCCAGATACTGCCCCTGTTCCCCCCCCCCCTTCCCCTCTTACTGGTGTGTGGCCTTACAACATAGGGTGTGTGAAGACCTCGCTTCCTGGTTTGTTTGTTTAACTGGACTTTATAATGGACCTGTGGCTCCATACAGGTTGTTTGTTTCCTCTTCTGAGGAAATTTAGTTTTGAGAGGTTGTTGTAAACGGGGGAGGGTGGAGGGGGGAGTAGAGGCCCCCTCGGTACTCCCTCCCTCCCAGAGAGCGAGAGAGCGCCAGCGCCAACCAGGGAGGTGGACAGAGGGAGCAGGAGAGAGGAAAAACAAGATAAGAGTGTTTCGATAAAGAGAAGAATGAAAGAATGCTTGCGAGTTGTGGTATGATCTCATTAGTCAGGGGAGGACGGGCCACAGTAACAGAACGCTGCTCCAGGAATTACAGATCTCCCTCAGCCGTGACCTCTTTTATTTGCATGCAGTTTTATGATGCTGGCGGATTAATCACTCACAGGAACCCCTTTATTTTTTGGCTGGGTGTTGAAATGATGGCGCTCCTCCACCTTTTCCTCCACCTTTCACACGTGTGGCATGGTGCTAACGGTACGTGAGGGGCGCTTGGCTCCTCTCCTCCACCCAGACGGCGGGAGGTTCATTATGGGATGTTTCCCTTAATCTCCGGGATCTGGGCGGCTTATTTATGAATGACAGCACACGGCAGCGGGACACGCTCAGGTATGGCCCCGCCCCCTCGTTTCCCTCCCATCCCGACTCTGACCGGCAGGGGCAGGAATGTGGGCAGCCCCAGCGTGATCTTTGAAGCCCATGTTAAAATGACCCCCCCCCTCCCCTCCCCTCCCAGAACTTCCCCCTCAGATCCGCTATAAGGTTCAGAGCTGGGCTGCAGATAGTGGCTGTGTTTGATCTGAAGGTCGCCTGCCCCTTGCTGGGCGTTGAGAGATACCTGGCTGGCCAGTGCGGCCCTCCTTATTTAATAACATGCAGGAGAAGGGAACTCTCTCATAATTAGGGCCTAATTACCCAGCAGGTGTTGACAGAAGACCCAAGAGGAGACAAACTGTCTTTATCCACAGCCTTAGAGTCAGGTTACTGGAGCTGTCTTATCTGTTACAGAGAGAGGAGAAAACCTCAATCTCTCTTTCTTCTCATTCTCTCTCTTACTCTCTGCCGTGCCTCTATCCTGCCATCAGACGTGCTGGCGAGAGGAACAGTGGAAGTGTATTAATCTGGCTCCGTCCTGTGGGAACACCAAGCATCAGTTCTTTGGGCAAACGTGCACATTACTGATGTTTTTAGTTGATCTATTGATGAATTATGCATTGTGTCAGATTATATGTGTATAAGTTCATGTGTCCAGTGCACTTTAATATATTTCCCCCCCAATTGTGACACTGGCATGGCTTCGTTGTGTGTGTATGTTTACTTATATCTGGTGTGTGATCACGGTAATCAGTGTGTACGGCCAAGCTGCTATATAGTGGGTGTGTGTGTGTTTGTGCTTTTAACCGCCCTATGGTGTGTTGGGTTTGTCCCCATCGTGTGTAGTGACCTTTTTGGCGAATGGTTGGAGGGTTTTGCAGATGGACCGTGAGTGACGGCTTGGCACGGGCCTGTAGTTTATCTGTTTGGTCCTTTCATTATCCCTCCTGGTTGGATGGTGGTGCTGTTGGGGGTGGAGTTGTGCACCATCCTGGCTGTAATCCAGTGATGTCCTACTTACTCTTCACCTACTGCTGCCTTTGGTATACAGAATTAATGTACTGAAGCTGAATCGGGTGTATTGAAAATGAATTGGGCTTGCTGATGCTTAATGAGAGAAGCTGATGTTGAATCATGTGCTGATGCAGAGGAATCTGTCCACTGGGGAATCTGTCCACTGGGGAATCTGGTCACTGGGGAATCTGGTCACTGGGGAATCTGGTCACTGGGGAATCTGGTCACTGGGGAATCTGGTCACTGGGGAATCTGGTCACTGGGGAATCTGTCCACTGGGGAATCTGTCCACTGGGGAATCTGTCCACTGGGGAATCTGTCCCCTGGGAAATCTGGTCACTGGGGAATCTGTCCCCTGGGGAATCTGGTCACTGGTCAGTGGGTGGATCTGGACATTCCAACTCCTAAAGAGATCATGACACATAGACACACACACACACACCTCTGCCATGTTACCAACCCATTTTTCCTCTTTTTTTTCCTGATGCAAAAAGTCAGTGGCACTTCACACAAGTGTGGCACGGCCTAAGAAAACAGGAGAACGGGCACTTCTTAGCACAAGGCGGGGCCTCTGGCCCGTACAGTGCATGATGGTGTTAAAGACAGTTAACCTATAGCCTGCCTTTGTGAAGGGGATTTAATTTCATCCCCAGTAGACTCTGTCTGGCTCCTGTGCAGCATGACTAGAAGGCTGATAGTCATGGCTTCTAATCTCACATGCACCCCCCCCCCACCACCTCCCTGCGGTCTTGACCTGTTTTTTTTTGGGGTGGGGGGGGGGGGGGGTTTGTTTCTTTTTTTTTGGGCGACAGCTACAGTGGCAGTGTCGGGTGTCTGGTGACTGTCCCCATTGTAAGCAAGTTTGAGTATAAGAGGCTACAGGAGGCGGGAGGTATCGGCTCTTAATTACGAAGGTAGGGCAGAGACCAGGTTCCGCTTGGCGGGTTAACACGCACAATTTAACCACTAACCTTCCGAAATGAACCCTTCTGAAATACCAGCGGCTCCTGTTTCAGGACCGGGCCAAGGGTGATCGAAAAATAAGACTTTGCGAGAGGAATCTTCATTAACTTCACTGATTCATATCTAAAATCTCTGCTTCTCTGATATATTGGGCGCCACTGAAAGAAAGATAGTGTCCTGTTGCTATTTTGTCCCATTTTCCCGTGTGTGTGTGTGTGTGTGTGTGTGTGTGTGTGTGTGTGTGTTGTAAGTTGGCTTTGGTAAGCTGTTCGTTTTTAGAAGTCGTCTTGAAAAGTTGCAGGGAGAGATGTGTCTGTTGTCTAAAGCATGATTTGACATTGACGCACGGTTTCCGCCTGCGTTTGGGGCGCAGTCACCCTGCACCGCGCGCACGCGCGCTCACGTGCTCACCCGCTCACGCGCTCCTAGAAATCGTAACAAAACGAACCGGTGGGAGACAGAAAACGTCCGCGAGGCAAGAGTCTCGGCCTGTTTACAGTCATTAAACTGTCTCCCGGCGTGATTCATGACTTATTGAGTAAGACCTGTTATCATGTAGAAGGAAAAGGAAAAACCAACCCGCGCGCGCGCCCCTTCTCAAATACCTGTGGGCTTTATTTGTACGTGTAGGTTCGGCGAGCCGCTAGAACCGAGACTGTGTTTAAAACATCTTAAATGATGAACAATCACAATACAGTTTAGTCCAGTAGAGGAAGACGGCGGAGGAAATGGACGATTTAAAAAAAAAAGCGAAAGCGCTCGTTTGTTTGTGCAAGCGCAGATGAAGACGAATGTAAGGACTCGGAGACGCGTTAATAGAAGTTAATCTGTGGCGGAGACACCCGGGGGACGGAGAACCGAGCCCGCCGGTGCCGAGACGCAAGTCCACGGGTCAGCTGGGTCCGTAAATCAGACCGGGCGACCCGTAACTCGAGCATTAGTCTGGTGTGTTTATTTGGGTGGAGGGTTGAGCAGGTTGTACACTGTCTAATTGTCACTGTGATGTTTTGGGGGTTTATTTAGGCTGGCTGGCGCTGACGTGGTCGGCTCCTCCCCCTCCAGGCATGGCCCCTCCCCCTCCAGGCACGGCCCCGCCCCCTCCAGACCCCGTGTTTACTCTTAGGGGGGCGGCAGCGCCCGTCAACGCGCTCCACTTCCGCTGCAGCGGGGCGGGACTTCCGTTACTGTACTCAGGGTGAGCGCCTGTCAATCACTCAACTGCCTGTAATTCTCTTGGCTAACTTGGTAACTGCTGAATTAACTTTTACGGTGCACGTTTACGACGTTTGTAAACTCAGTAGGTGTTAATCCAGTGTCCTTTTTTGAAATCAAACCATCCCTGACTGGGATAAAAATAACAGTGACATGCACATAAAGATTCTCTTGTAACATAGTTCACATAAGTGTACTATGACTGCCTCTAATTCTGCTGTCAGATTGCTTGCAGTAATGCACAGTACACTTTTACTAACCCCATTTTCATTACAGCTCTAGTTTAATCTCTTTTATAGATTTAATCCATATATGTAGACTTTGGCTTGATAGCTTGTATGTTTGAGGAGAATTAGCAAAGAAAGAATTTAAAGTTTTCTGTGTATATGACAATTAAACTCTTGAACATATTGAGATGGGTTTACCATTGGTTAGCATATTAAAACACAGCACATTAAAACAGCATATTAAGTCAGTGCTTTAACCCAGACTTGATATTTACAGACCAGGTCATATGATGTCTGTAATTTTTTTAATATAATATTAATGGAATATTTTTATTAGCATTAGCATTTTTTCATGTAAATCACAACGTAGATGAGGTCCTGCTGACATCTTGGTGTCACGTGTGCTGCAGGTTGGGGAACGGTTCCATCCGCGTGTGGAATCTGAACACGCGGCGGGCCGAGCGAGTTCTGGACGGCCATGGTGGATCCTCGGTCATCTGGGTTAGCACCCTTCCCTCCAGTGGAGCCCTCCTCAGGTGGGGCAGGACCTCCTCCCGTACCCGCTTCTGCCAAATCATGACCGTAACAATATTATTTCACCGTTGAACTCTTGATGCCTCCATATACACTGGTGTGGCAAAAGTCATGGGACAGCACTGTGTAAACTGATTATGAAGGGCAGTTACCTTGGCGACAGCTCAGTGTCTGCCCACATATGATTAATGATTGAGACCGCCGGCACCCGTCCGGCACACACAACGCCAACATGTCCCGCACACATAACGCCAACATGTCCCGCACACATAACGCCAACATGTCCCGCACACATAACGCCAACATGTCCCGCACACATAACGCCAACATGTCCCGCACACATAACGCCAACATGTCCCGCACACATAACGCCAACATGTCCCGCACACATAACGCCAACATGTCCCGCACACACATAACGCCAACATGTCCCGCACACACATAACGCCAACATGTCCCGCACGCACATAACGCCAACATGTCCCGCACGCACACAACCCCAACATGTCCCGCACGCACACAACCCCAACATGTCCCGCACGCACACAACCCCAACATGTCCCGCACGCACACAACCCCAACATGTCCCGCACGCACACAACCCCAAAATGTCCCGCACGCACACAACCCCAAAATGTCCCGCACGCACACAACCCCAACATGTCCCGCACGCACACAACCCCAACATGTCCCGCACGCACACAACCCCAACATGTCCCGCACGCATAACGCCAACATGTCCCGCACGCATAACGCCAACATGTCCCGCACGCATAACGCCAACATGTCCCGCACGCACAACGCCAACAATGCCCCGCACGCACAACGCCAACAATGCCCCGTACGCACAACGCCAACAATGCCCCGTACGCACAACGCCAACAATGCCCCGCACGCACAACGCCAACAATGCCCCGCACGCGCACAACGCCAACAATGCCCCGCACGCGCACACAACCCCAACATGCCCTGCACACACACAACCCCAACATGCCCTGCACACACACAACCCCAACATGTCCTGCACACATGTCTGTACAGTGTTCTTTTTGCTTCCATGGGGCTTGGGTGCAGACCTGAATGACTCTGATGAGTCATGGTACCAGTAGTTTTGGTCTGATGGTACCAGTAGTTTTGGTCTGATGGTACCAGTAGATTTGGTCTGATGGTACCAGTAGTTTTGGTCTGATGGTACCAGTAGTTTTGGGCCCAGTACCAGAGATGGCCGACATCACCTGCTTCTGTCCCATGACATCTGGCACATCTGTGTGTTTCTGTAACATTTTGTTCATTTTTTGTTAATATTACTGGTAATTGATCATCGTGTTTATCGGACTGATTAAGGAAGAGGAAGTTTATGGTGAACATGAGTGTTTGGTGTGTGTGTGTGTGTGTGTGTGTGTGTGTGTGTGTGTGTGTGTGTTCAGTCAGGGTCGGGATATGCGAGTGTGTGTGTGGGACTTGTGTGAGGCACGCAGTACTGTAACACACACTCTGCACACGGGCAGTGTTGGGTTCTGTCAGTGCTCTCAGCTGGAGACCAACACAGGCACAACACTGCTGTCACTTCCAGGAGAGACCATGGAGGAGGTGAGTGGGGGGGTGAAACACTTCCTAAAGTGGGAGGGACTAATGCCACAAAAGGGGCAGGGTTTTGATCTTAGAAAATCTGTTCTCCTCCATGTAATATACCATGTTATGGGATGTAATGGACTGGTGGTTAGGGAACTGGTCTTGTGACTGGAGGGTCGTGGGTTCGATTCCCAGACCTGAGGCCATGACTGAGGTGCCCCTGAACAAGGCCCTTAACCCTCAATTGCTCACTTGTATAAAAATGAGATAAAAATGTATGTCGCTCTGGATAAGGACGTCTGCCAAATGCCGTAAATGTAAATGTTATATATATATGCGCTAAACTCTTGAGTGTCGACCTGTAGTGAGCACAATCGTATGCACTCGTGTACTGCATTGTTCTTGTGCATTAATATGAACATACTTAAGAGTACACAAGACCATCCAATGACATTATAACCAAGTGTGCACTTTCTACACATAGAACAGCAGCATCTGTTCTAGGCTAACAGCAGAGTTCCGTGGAACTGTTCTTAGAAAGCTCGCCTCTGTTCTAGTTGTTCCGTGGAACTGTTCTTAGAAAGCTCGCCTCTGTTCTAGTTGTTCCGTGGAACTGTTCTTAGAAAGCTCGCCTCTGTTCTAGTTGTTCCGTGGAACTATTAGTTGTTCTAGTTGTTCCGTGGAACTATTAGTTGTTCTAGTTGTTCCGTGGAACTATTAGTTGTTCTAGTTGTTCCGTGGAACTATTAGTTGTTCTAGTTGTTCCGTGGAACTATTCCTACACACAAAGTAACAGCAGGCAGATGAGTCCATGTACATGTATTCAGTCCAGACGCAAAAATGCTGCACGGCATGATGGGCCATAGCACGCCCCAGACAGCTTGCTCCTGTTGTGTCTGAGTCTTGTTCTTGCATTGATGTACAGACATTGGTCAGTCTGTCATCAGTAAGCATGACTTGCACGTCTGTCTGCTTGCAATATTCCAATCTATATTTCATCCTGTATTATCGTCATGGCTACACAAGTGTAAACAGTGTGTAACAATTTTAGCTATCGATGCTTCTGTATAGTAAGTTATTTATTATCATAACTACTGTTCATAACTACTGTTTATGTTAAAGACTTGAGCCGTACTGTTTATACCGTTTCTTCACTTATTTTGACAACATTGATGCTGAAACAGTATCAGTGAGACCACTCAGAGACACAGAGAGAGAGAGAGAGGAAGAAAGAAAAACAGTGAAGGAAAGAGATCGGAGGAATGTGGAGAGAGAGAGAGAGGGGGGGGGGTGGAGGGAGTGTGGTGAGGGTCAGCACACTGCCAGGGGGACGTGGTGTCAGAACTCTCAGAGCTTACATCAGTCTGTGTACTGAAGAAAGAACACTCTATCACAGAGGAGGTTCTCTCTCTCTCTCTCTCTCTGTCTGCTTCCTCCTCTCTCTTTCTCTCACCTGAGGCAGTAGTATTTGCTATTAACTCTCTCTGTTTAGAGGAGAGAGGCAGATCCAGCCTCCAGATGTGGTTCTGTGTTAAAACATGAATCGCTTGTAACTGTTTAATTAGGCTCTTAACGAGGATGGATCTCGGTCATCACGGCTGCCCTCGCAATCAGTTCAGAACCCCAAGCGCTAGCCGGGAGCCTCTGGTCACTGGTGTCATTATGGTTTGTGATTCTAATCAGACGCTGTGCCGGTTAAAGTGTGAAGAGTGTGTGTGTGTGTGTGTTAGGCCTGTATGTCTAGGAAGGAGTCATGGTTGTGTTTAGACCTACTGTAAACGATGAGTTGAGGGTTCTCTATGGTACACTACTGATTATTGTCACAGTCACAAAGGTGTGTGTGTGTGTGTGTGTGTGTGTGTGTGTGTGTGTGTGTGTGTGTGTTGGGTGGGGGTTGAGGCCTCTTTGTCTGTGTAGACACACACACAGTAATGATGGTGGTATCTAAACGCTGAATTGAGGGTTTATTGCATTAGCTTATGGCTGCTAGACTACGGAGTGTTGTTACATGGCCTTACAGGAAGTAGGATCATCCCTGAACATCTGAGCCATGGTGTGTTTCTCGTCTGTTTTGAGTAAAGCCAAGTCAAGTCTTGACATGACGCAGAGAAGCGGGGGGTGGGGGGGGGGTGTGGGGGTGTGGGGGGTGGATCACACACCTGTTCCCACTCACACCGGCACGGCGGGCCGACGCAGCACCCGAACACACACAGGTGTGTCACCTGGCACACGGCTCCACCTGCAGCTGCTGCCCCGGCGATGCCACGGCAACCGAGCGAGTGCCAACAGATACGTCACACCCCCCCCAACGTACTTCCAAATTAGCCCCCCCATTAGAAGTCATTACAGGCTTAAAGTGTTTTATGGGCTGAAACATTTAGCATGTTTCCACTACTCTATAACCCAAAATAATAGCAAACGCTACAAAAGTGTTTGTTTTGTAAACCAAAGGTGCTAATTTGAGCGTTGGCGAGCTCTCACGGGAAGAGCCTTGTCTGCTGGGGAGCGTACGCTAGCGTCTCGGCTGTGAGCGAGCTCGCGTGCGCAGACGCGGGACACGGATCTTGTGCGTGTCCGATGCGTGACTGTGAATCTTGACTCTGGACTCCTCGTCCTGCAGGTGAGGGTGATGGACCTTCACAGCCGGACCTGCCTGTGCTCCTTGGTCCCAGAGTCCAAACGGGGCATGCTCATGTGTGTGAAGATGTGGCAGGTAAGATCACCTGGATCAGAGTGGCGTTTAACTTCAGAACGCTTCCAGTCGGGCTCACATTACATCCTTACTATGAAGACAAAACTGTGATATTATGCTATTGTGATGAGCTAAACTGACCCCCCCCCAACCCCCCCAATGTCAGCACACTCACCCATGTGTCTCACCCGTATATCAACTCTTGACTTTGTACCAAACTTTTCCCTCTTGCCTGTGTTTGCGTGTGTGTGTGCGTGTGTGTGTGTGTGTGCGCCTCCCTGCTAATCAGACCTGTAATTATTTTTCTGCTTAGTTGATGTCTTTTTGTACATTTATAGCTTTGCCTGTCCTGCTGGAGACCTCAGGGTCACTTGGCAGGTTGTCCCTGCTGCCGTGGGCGGGCAGCGCTGGTCAGACTCCGTGACGGGGCTTGTGGTTGGCTGGGGGCAGCTTGGTGCTTCAGCCAATAGCAGCAACATTAACAGCTGCTTGGGTAATAATGGCTGCCGTTTTGTTGACTCGCCCGTGTGTTTCTGACTCCAGGAGCTGCTCGCCGGAGGCGGTGGCAGTAATGCTGGGTAGATGTTTGGAGATCAAAAACAGGTCCTGCTCCGTGCAGGCCCCTATAGTCTGGGCACGCTAGCGCCCCCTGCAGGGAGACCCCCACACTCACACTGGCTGTGCTGTGCTTGGCGGCATTTTTTTTTCATCTCTTTGGGCAATACAGGGATTGGATGATATTTGGCATCATGTTGCACTGCTGCTCTCTGATTGGCTGAAGGGGGACCTGCGCTGCCCTACGAGGGCGTGGCCTCTGAGATGCTGGGGTGTGTGTGTGTGTGTGTGTGTGTGTGTGTGTGTGTGTGTGTGTGTGTGTGTTAGCGTGCAGACTTGGGGAATCAGAAGACAGACAGGTGTCTGTGAGGAGGAAGTGATTCTGTACTGATATCCATCTCATCTTATTGCCTTGTGAAACCATGACATCACGGCCCTGGTCGTTTAACGGATCGGTTTCGGAGGCGTGGCCCACCTCTGACACTCCGGAACTCTCATTCCCTCCTTGGACTACTCAATCTGTCCTAAAATAACGAAAATTAGAGATTGTGTTGTATTTATTTATATTTATATTCAAACAGTAGCAGCTATATGAACCCCAGACACAGAGCAAGCTGAGGGCGATTGTGGCAAAGGGGAGATTCTCACTGAGACACCACGAAGAGGAACCAGTGTCTCAGCAGAGGAACCAGTGTCTCAGCAGGGGAACCAGTGTCTCAGCAGGGGAACCAGTGTCTCAGCGGAGGAACCAGTGTCTCAGCGGGGGAACCAGTGTCTCAGCGGGGGAACCAGTGTCTCAGCGGGGGAACCAGTGTCTCAGCAGGGGAACCAGTGTCTCAGCGGGGGAACCAGTGTCTCAGCGGAGGAACCAGTGTCTCAGTAGGGGAACCAGTGTCTCAGCGGAGGAACCAGTGTCTCAGCGGAGGAACCAGTGTCTCAGCGGAGGAACCAGTGTCTCAGCGGAGGAACCAGTGTCTCAGCGGAGGAACCAGTGTCTCAGCGGAGGAACCAGTGTCTCAGCGGAGGAACCAGTGTCTCAGCGGAGGAACCAGTGTCTCAGCGGGGGAACCAGTGTCTCAGCGGGGGAACCAGTGTCTCAGCGGGGGAACCAGTGTCTCAGCGGGGGAACCATGTCTCAGTCTCCACTGGGGCAGGTGCCAGATCAGCTCCTGAGATACTCACCATAAAACCATCACGATTCCCCTTTCACCTTGCGTCCCTCATCATTAACTCTCTGTGTAGCGCGTCTTCTCCTCATCCTTGTACCTCCAACCAGCTCCATCCACCATGACTCAGCCTTGCTGGCCTGCTGACTGTCTGCTGCTCTGCCTCTCCACCCTCCCACGCCACGGAGGCTGTCCTCAGATCAGCGGTTTGCCGCTCAACTTGAGCTCATCCAGTGGAACACCTCCCCCACCGTCTTCACTACTGTCTTCCTCGGATCTCATATCTGCTCAGCTCCCAACACTCCTGTGTGGCACACATGGACGTTCTTTGACTCTGCTCTCCTCTCTGCTCCTCCCCTCCCCCTTTCCCTCTTTCTCTCCTCTTTTCTCCATCTCTCCTGCCTTCTCCTTCCCTCCCTTCCCCCCACTGCTCCTTCTCCAGAGAAGGGCCCTGAAACAGCTGTTGGGATGATGAATCTTTGCCTCCAGCTCCTGCCGTAATCCCACTCGAGAGCTCTCCAGCAGTCCTGGCCATGGAGGATATAATGAATTAGGTGTCTACCCAGGGTTTCGTGACCTCTGCCCTGTGACATCATCAATCAGGGTGCTCCTACACTTAGCTGAAGAGCCTGTGCCAAAGGCCAACAGACGTAAGCACTTAACAACTGTCTGTGAGGCTCGCGGCTTGATTTCCACTTGTTTGGGTTTTTGTGTCGTCGTAACGCGGCCTGCTAGGGATATGTTTATATGGAATTCGTGATTCTGTCTATAATTTGTTTAACCATAGAGGGGGAAAAAAGAAAGAAAAGAAATGGACCGTTCCTGAGCGAATGAGAAAATGACCTTTCAGAGAGAGAGAGAGAGAGAGAGAGAGAGAGAGAGAGAGAGAGAGAGAGAGACGGGAAAAGAGAGAGAGAAAGGCAGAAATGAATCTCCACGTTCTGGTCCTTGCACATATGGAGGGTATTTTTCATTGCCAGCTTGGCTAATGGCGGCTACACTACTGCTGCCTAAATACGCGTGATTTGTAGATCGCCCTGGGCCTGCTGTAAGCCAGCGCACTTGAGGAAACTATGGAGGGTGCAGAGCAGTCGTAGCACAGCACATGCTGGAAAAGTCCCGCTGTGCCGTCTCTGGTAGGAGCGAGTGATATTTCATTATGTTCATTTTATTAAGATGAGAATTTGCATATGCAGTGGGGTGGGGCTCATAATTGTCACTTGTTAGCGGATTAATTATCTGTTCTTGGGAGGCAGGAGAGGTGGTGCAGTGTGTGTGTGTGTGTGTGTGTGTGTGTGTGTGCGCATGCGCGCGTATATCTTTACGTTTGTGCCCATTTGAATGGAGCTGTGTGTGTGTGATCGTGTGTGTGCTGTAAATCTGACTAGCAGACAGAAGTCACGGCCCGTGTGCTTTTATCTGCCTTCTCTCTCTCTGCGTTTTTATCCACCCTGCTGATTTATGGGGACCTGCTACACGTGGCCATCCTGCAGCAGAGGGGCGGGGCGTCCTCTGTGTCTGGGGCGTCCTCTGTGTCTCCGATAACACGCCTGTCTCCTCCCAGCAACACTACAGACCGGCCCGGCCTGAGGTCACAGAGGCTATCTGCAGAGGGGCTGTGT
This sequence comes from Brachyhypopomus gauderio, assembly GCF_052324685.1. Taxonomy (NCBI): domain Eukaryota; kingdom Metazoa; phylum Chordata; class Actinopteri; order Gymnotiformes; family Hypopomidae; genus Brachyhypopomus; species Brachyhypopomus gauderio. The sequence goes on from NC_135213.1 coordinate 35,446,414, forward strand.
GGAGAGGGGGGGGGGCGGGGGGGGGGGGGGCGGGGGGGGGGGGGGGGGATGTGATCGTGTAGGAGAACGGGTGTGTGTGTGTGTGTGTGTGTGTGTGTGTGTGTGTGTGTGTGTGTGTGTATGTATGTATGTCTGTCTTAAACCTTTTGCTGTTACATACATTAAAGTGCAGATTATAATTTATGTGAGAATGTCTCAGACATTACATGCAAGGTTTAATTCTGTCACACTGACTGCGTGCAGGCCCAGGTTTCTCAATAATTTGGGTTAGGAATCATCACTGAAGCATGTCCGGTATTTGAAATATGAGTAAAGACATAAAAAAAAAACAATAAATTAAGCATGTAGTACTACTATGAATTTACATATCCGAAGCAGGCTTGGTCAGGATCCACTTTTTTGCAATCAACTTTGTATTAATGGAGGGAGGAGTTTCTGATGGAATCCAGTGTTCTGGATTTTAGGGGAGGGGCTTCTGATGGAATTCATTGTTCTGGATTTTAGGGGAGGGGCTTCTGATGGAATCTAATGTTCTGTGCATTGTCAAATGCATCATTGCAGGAATGAGAAACAGGTTAAAGAACTACACACTCAAACTGAGGAACGGAACATCTTTAAACCATTTCATTAAACATTTTTGTTGTTTTTTAGAAACACAAACGTTTATTTATACCCTCCGTACACAGTATCTCCACCCTGAATTCTGAAGCACTGATGCTGAGGGAAAAATGACCCTCCACACGTTTGTTCTGCTGTGTGGTCTGGAGGACCGTGTGTCCAAAGGGTCAGTAATTGCATCAGCGAAGCTCTGCATGGCAGACAAAGGTTTTAAATCACGCAAACGACGGCACGTAGCTGTTCTGACATCACGACCATGCGTTTACTTGGTAAGATATATTTATACGGGCTAGTTAAGCTCGAGTGTGTACGTCTACACCTTGGAATGCACGTGCCCTTTTCTGTATGTTGTGTATACATATCTTTTCATCTGCATGTGTGTGTGTGTGTGGGAGAATGTTGGTATGCATATAAGCTTGTGTGTTCGGTCTGGGTGGTGGTGGTGGTGGGGGGGGGGGGGGGGGGGGTCATGTGATCAGAGCTTTAACAGCACAGGTGATAAACGCTGCTTCTCTACTGACGTGTGTCAGCCAGATTAGCCTCACCCACATCTCACTACTGTCATTATATTCACCCCAATTACACATACACCCTCCTGATGTAGACCCTCATTACAACTATCCAATCTAATACTAATGTGTTACCCTGGTATAACTACCCTATACTGTAGTATAGCTACAGTCTGTACTATAATGCTGATATACCCTCTTTCACTGGAGTTATTCAGTACTGATACTGTGTCCTGCAGACAGACTCGGGTCCTTTGCTGATTGCTGGGTATGAAGACGGCTCCCTCGTGCTTTGGGACGTGTCTCTTAAGCGTCCGCTCAGCTGCCTGAAGGCCCACCCTGAGCCTGTTATGTGTCTGGACTTTGACGCAGGAAGACGAAAAGGCATCTCGGGGTCCTCAGATTCGGCCCTGCAGTCCTGGATACTTGACAGCCAACAGAACCTTCAGGTAATCACACGCACACACACACACACTGATACGCTGGAGAAATCTCGGATCATGTCGAGGTGAATGCGGAGGTCGTAACAGGCCGACCTCCTGTGATGTTACTGGGCTCTGCCCCAGCCGATTGCTCTCCTGATCAGAAACGCTCTCCTCAGTCTGCTTTACCAGGTTACATCACCACAAACACCCTTCACGCTACAGACGGATTTCATCTTGCGTAACGCGCAGCGCATCTGAAGGTTAACGGCTCATTAGCTGGGCTTCTCGACGCTTATTTTGGGAGTTCAAGATCCTATATTTCACAGCAAAGCCGAAGAATCTGTTTTTAAACTGCCCAGACTGATCTGTGCTCCTGCGCTGAGGAGACCGTTGTTGCTCTTTCCAACGTCTTCTACACTTGAATGGACGGATTACAAATATTCACAAACCCTCTTGTATTATTTCTAGCGAGCAAAAAAAAAAAAAAAAAAGGCCTGGGCGGTAATACTGTGAAAGCATTTATTCAGTATCTCTCAAAATAGGAGCTGAACGGCCTGCTCGGTTTACTTTTGGTCATACTGAGGGGAACAGGGTTTGATTTAAACGGCGGTTCTTGGAGGGGCGGGAGAGGCAACTGTGGAAAGGAGTCAGTAGGGGCTTTTAAATTACCCTCAAGTGCAGCGCAGTGTGACGTCCAGACAGCTGCTGTGAGCTCTTCCCTTAGCACTGTTTCTGTGTGATGTGTAGCGACGGGGTATCAGCTGGGTGGCCTACCTCTCCCTCTCGTTCATTTGCTCTCTCTCTCTCTCTCTCTCTCTCTCTCTCTCTCTCTCTCTGCCGCTGATGTACGGCCCGTGAGAGGTAATAAAAACATCAAACTCTCACAGGCTGCTAACCAAACAAAAAACACATCTGCAATAAAAGGAACAGTAGTTCTCGGTGGGAGGTGGCAGTAGGAGCTACAGCAGGATGGGAGGGGCTACAGCAGGATGGGAGGGGCTATAGCAGGATGGGAGGGGCAATAGGAGAGACCACACTGATCATGCAGCTCTGCTGATGACCAGCTGGGGCAGGCGAGGTTGGGTGGACACACACACGCACACACACACACACACGCACACACGCACGCACGCACGCACGCACGCACGCACACACACACAGGGCCAGAATCTCTTTTGAGGTGTGTCTGGGCTCCAGGGATCTCCTCATGCTACTGTTGCTGAGCATGCTAAAGTTATTGTTTTGTTATTCTTATAAAATAGTTATTGCCAATAATTAAATTAACAAAAAGTAGTGAGTATAGACATATAGTTATAAGGATTTCATTTTCATTTAATTTTAATGAGTTCAGAATATCAGTATAAGTTACTTCTCAAATAAAATTTTTTGTTTAACTCCTGTCCCAAAATTCAAACATATTCTCTTCCCAATGAGAGCTGCATGTAGCCTGCACATTTGGAGAACTGTGAACTCCTGTATCTTCTCCTGCACATTTGGAGAACTGTGAACTCCTGTATCTTCTCCTGCACATTCGGAGAACTGTGAACTCCTGTATCTTCTCCTGCACATTCGGAGAACTGTGAACTCCTGTATCTTCTCCCAGCACACTCCGTCATGAATCTCCTTTAAATCGTTTAAAGCGATGTTGGTGGAGTTGAGGTGTGATGTTGGTGTGATTTTGGGGTGTGATGTGTGTTCCCTTAGGCCCTATAAATACCCTTCCACACTACCGCATGCGTGCGTAGATTCATCATGGCCTTTACGCAACAGGAAAAGTGTTAAACCGGTTGGGAACCATGTGAATTCAGCCTGTGAATCAGCATTTTAACATATCAACGATTTGTAATAATAAAATGGCTGGTTACTGTTTTGCCTGTTAGCTGAGCTCCTGTGTCTCAGAGGGAGAGGTGTGATGTTCCTGCAGACTGCACTTGGACCGTACGGCGAGCACACTCACTGGTCTTCACATTATCTACGCCGGGACCCAAGAGAGAAATAATGATTTGAGAATCAGCAACATATCACTGGCCACAAGCGAGGAGCCGTGGAGAAACCCCGGGAGAGGAGTAGAGATTACACACGTGCTGTTCTTTGTCAAAGCGTATCAACAGAGATGATGGCACAGTTCCTGGACAACATTACACTTCACTGCAGTGGTGGTGTGTTCGAGATGATAAAGTAATATGACTGCTGTGTTCTGCCCCACCAAAGTCTGTGGCTTTTTTTCCTTAATGTTTTTAAAAGCAAGTATTTCTTTCTCTCTCTCTTTTTGTCTCCCTCTCTCTCTCTCTCTCTCTCTCTGTCTCTCTCTCTCTCACATAGACACACACAGCTAGCATAATTTCAAGACCCTACGAATTTTGCCAAAAATATGTATTTGGGGGAAAAACGTCTTTTTCATTTAAAGACAAACCCCATTTATCCGCCATGTTTCTAGCAGGTAATCGGGAGTCTGTTTCTGGTGAGCCTCTCGGCTGTGAGTGCATCGGCTTCTCTGCATAAAAGTGCGTTTGATGGAAGCCAGCGTGGGGGCGTGTGCTGTCAGGTCCGGGTGCAGGTGATGGACTGGAAGCAGCTCTTATCAGAGGCAGATAACGGGAGGAGACCCCGCCCCCCTCCCCCCCGCACGGACCACATTCCCCAGACTTCTGTAGCTGCTGGACCTCCACTCTCATGTGTGGTACACGGCTGACTAAGAGTGATTGTACTCGCATATCACTCTGCTGTTGTGCGTGTGTGAATGGGAGGGTGCGTGCGTGTGTGTGTGTGTGTGAGAGACTCACTAGCAGCTCTCTTGTGTTAAACTCTCCCTCTGTCAGATTCCTGGTTGTTACAGGTAATCCTGCAGGTTGTCCAGAGGGTTTAGATGTGAGCACTCATGAATTGTCATCGTGTCAGTCCTATGAGAAGATCTGTGAATGTGAGAATTGACATCATAGAATACAGGGACAGAGATGTCCTGTTCTTCAGTGAGATGATTCATATATGTCTCCTCATTCTGTGTGTCTCCCTGTCTCTGTCTCAGGAATATTTCAGTGTGTGTCTCTCCCTGTCTCTGTCTCAGGAATATTTCAGTGTGTGTCTCTCCCTGTCTCTGTCTCAGGAATATTTCAGTGTGTGTCAGTATAGAATGTTTCCTGGTTTAGTGAAGAAGATCCATTTACTCAGCAGCTTGATGTGATCTTAGTTTAATGGGTGTGTGTGTATCTCTCTGTGTGTGTATGTATCTGTGTATCTGTGTGTGGGTGCATTCGTGTGTGTGTGTCTGCATACCTTTGCGTTTGCGTGCATTTTGTTGGTCCAGGTGGTGGGAGGTTTTAATCACAGTGTTGAGTGTGTGAGTTGCGTGTGGTGTGTGTGTGTGTGTGTGGTTACCGGGCGAGCGGGCCAGCCGGCTGCGTCTGGCTGAGTGATGAGTCGTTGGGGTGTGATGCCAGTGCTGGGGGGGGGGGGGGGGGGGGGGGGGGGGCGCATCTCCACTGTTGCCATTGGTGACGGCTGTTTTTGATCGCCGCGTTGTCGCACCTGTGCCGAGATGAATGGAGACGAGCGTTTTTATTGGCCCTCACGTAGCGTATCCCTGGGAAACGGCACGAAGGTCTGCTGTGGATGGGAGGGCGGGACCAGACAGGACTGTTTGGGGGTTTGGTGTGTGTGTGTGTGTGTGTGTGTGTGTGTGTGTGTGTGTGTACACATGTGTGTATGTTTGTATGTACACGTGTGTGTGTGTGTGTATACATGTGTGTACACGTGTATAAGTGTGTGCATGTGTCTGTGTAGGTGTGCAATGGGGCTGTGCTTGTACACATATACTGTGTGTTTGTGTGTGTGTGTTTGCTTGCATGCATGTGCATTTGTGATTGCGTGCATGGTTGCGTGTGTGTGTATGCGCATGTGTGTGTGTGTGTGTGTGTGTGTGTGTGTGTGTGTGTGTGTTTGGCTCAGGAAGCAAGGCGTCCTGGAGCAGCAGTATGAATGATGTCTGTTCCAGTGGGACCAGCCGTGTGGAGATCCAGTGTGGGAGGGTTCACAGTCGTCCGCGTCTCCCGGGACACGACTAACGGCTTTTATTAATGACAGAAGCGTAGCTAATGACTCCACAGTGCTCCATGCAGGAAGGTCCTGTTGGAAGAGACGGGTGAACTTCAAACCACCGTGCGCTCACGGTTCTTCTCACTATCACAGCTTCACAGAAGCTGAACGGAGACTAGCGCGTGTGAGATTACTTGAGCAGCACGACTTTGACATTTTTCACTTTTTTAATCAAATTTATTTTCTTCGCAGCTCTTTCGTTGGTTCATCTTGGTATGCTCTCTTAATTAACTGGATCTGTTTCTCTGACACATACTACAGGAAGCAAAACAAACACATACAGACACATTAACCCGTCATTATCAGCGCCGTAATCGAGTCCAGATGGGTGCTGCTCGGGACGGCTCTCCGAGCTTCAGATCCGAGCGATTCATCTCCTCTCTCCTCCTGGCTGTCCCACAGACGCTCCACCTCAGGGTCTCTGTGAGAGAAAGCCAGCAAGACTTGATCCCCCCCCCCAGCCCAACACGGAAGCTCCAGTTTCTTTGGTTTCCTTTATGAATTAGATTGTATGAACAGCTACGACCATCAAACACACCTGTACTTTCTCATACAGGTTCACTTTAAAATTACTGTAGTTCTGAGCCAGTGACTCTGAGCTTTGTTACTTCTAACTCTAAGCTGTGTTTCTTCTCTGATTCTGAGCTGTGTTTCTTCTCTGACTCTGAGCTGTGTTTCTTCTCTGACTCTGAGCTGTGTTACTTCTCTGACTCTGAGCTGTGTTTCTTCTCTGACTCTGAGCTGTGTTTCTTCTCTGACTCTGAGCTGTGTTTCTTCTCTGACTCTGAGCTGTGTTACTTCTCTGAGTCTGAGCTGTGTTACTTCTCTGACTCTAAGCTGTGTTTCTTCTCTCACTCTGAGCTGTGTTATCTTTCTGTTAAGGTTGTTGTGTAGCGTACTCTTACAGGATGCCTTTTCCAGGTCATTCCTCTCTCCGTTCAGCTTGGGAATACCAAACTGCTTTATATCCTCCACATGCAGCCCGGAATGGCTCTGATTTTCCAAGCAGGAGAAGGAGCACGCTGACACATTCTTCACTGTCTCCCTTCGCTCCGGAGTCATCCGTCTCTCTGGACAACGCTTATGAAGTCAATTTTACGCTGTCCTGTTTGATTTCAGCATAGAGGACCAGATGCCTCCTGTGGAGATGAAAACACACGCGCACACACGTCCAGGCACACACATATTCACATGTACACACACACACATACACATGTGTGCGCCCACATCCACATAGTATATACCTGTACTTGCATTCAAAAACAGAACCTGAAGGTATCTACACTTACTTGCACACAATTCATATGTAATTCATGCTAATACACATACCTGCACTTAGACATATTTACACAGACAGATTCTGTGTAGATAAAGACTCTTTAATTTCTACACACACACACACACACACGCGCACACACACACACACACACACACGTGTGCACAAAGCCTGTGGCCTGAAGCCCTCCTGGTAGTACAAAGCTCCATATCCTCCACCAGTGAAAGTGAGATAATGATCTCCCAGTAATACTTTACTATATGTCACATTGTTAACCATTACTGAGATTTATGTGCTCTCTGAGCCACCGTAGATCACAGGGATCCGCAGGAGCAGTAATTTGTAGCAGCCGGTTGCTGCAGCCCAGTATTTATTACGTCCCTTGATTTGCGGATTTCAAGGCAAAAGTAACTCCAAGATACTTGAAGTAACTCAAATAACAAAAGTAACTCCAAGATACTTGAAGCAGCGCAGGACCCTGCAAACTAGGATTACAAGAGAAGGGCCTCTAACTCTGACTCTACATGCTCACTCTCTCTTCCTCTCCTCCTCTACCCCTCTGTCTTTTTCTCTGTTCCTATCTTCTCGCTCTCTCTCTCTCTCTCTCTCTCTCTCTCTGTGTAAGTGACAGAGATAGCTTTGCCAAGCCCTGAACCTCTGAGCTCCAACCCAAACAGTCGTGTGAGTAACGTTTCCTTCGTGCCCCCCCCCCCCCTCCCCTTCCCTCCTGAATGGTTTATGACTGATGATTGATCCCCTGGACGTGTGTGCGAATCTCCCCTGCCAGGTTCAACAGCCAGCGGCCTGCTCGTTTGGGAGTACGTCAACACGTGGGCCGATGCTTCAGGAACGGCGGGAGACTGCCACGACTCTCCTTTGTTCTCTTTATGGATGTGAATTTACAGTAACTCGAATCATTAAATAACAAGCTCGTTTGTCTCTGCGTGCAGGGATGGTTTACGGGTCGCAAAATTTAAACAGCAATTTCTTCTCGTTGTCCAAGATGGATGTCCCGAGCTCCTTGGTGGGCACTCCAGATCATGATTCATCTCCAGTTTGCGTGAAAACAAAACCTAAATTAATTTACAGCTTTACCTGCCGTGTGAGGGGGTTTCTGGGCCAGAAAAAATCCTAACTCGATGCAAATTCATGCTTGCTGATCCAAGATGGCCACCATACCCTGTGACCAGGAGACGAGCAGCTCGGAGGAACAAGCTCGGTTAACCTTGCGCCTTATCCGTCCTCCTCCACAGATCCAGGCACCGGTGACGCTGACCAACCCTGGAGTGTCTCAGCTGTGTATCCGAGATGACAGTAGGATCGTGTCTGCGGCATCGTGGGACGGCAGCGTGCGTGTGTTCGGCTGGAAGACCCTGAAGCCTCTCGCCGTCCTGCGCTACCACAGGGACCAGGTGCAGTGCGTGACCTTCTCGGACCACCCGCAGCCGTCACGGAGGCTGATGGCGGCAGGATCCAGAGACCAGCTCATCAGCCTCTGGTCCATTTACAGCGAGAGCCGAGTCGGTGTGCAGACCGAGACAGACACACCTGCTCCCTAAAGCTCCACGGCTCTGGACTCAAACTCACAAACGTTACAGGTACACATCGTGTGGACGGATGTCTGCCAGTACTGATATCTTACAAAAGATTTTTTGGAAAGGAAAATTTTGGGTTCATCAGAGAATATGCAGGTGTGGGACATATTTTGTTGGAAATGGTGCAGTACCCTGTTTCACCAGTAGGAGGAATACTTATTAGTACTGATTTGAGTAAAGTGGATATGAAAGTGGTGACCATACCTCTATGAAGATAACACTTCCACAAGGCTGCCCCTGTTTCTTCCTGTCTATCTGACGTTAATGTGATGTCTGGAGGAGAGACCCCATGACCGCACTGAACATTACCATAACTAAACATTTGTCTCCAAACGACAACAGGTTGGACTGTGTGGTACCTTTTGAGCCACAGTTGGGAAGTCTCCAGAATGGGTTATATTCATACTGGTTCATTGGCTTGCCTTTTTCCCCTACATTATTGCAAACATAGCTGAACAACAATACAGTGTTGGTGTTGTTTGGAAATAGTTGCCGTTGGAGATAGCTGGGTCTGTTCATTTTGATGTGAACTCCCGTACACCTGTTCTGCCCCCACCCAGAAACATCTGTACAGTTCTACAACACCTCCTCACCCGTCGTGTGTCCTCACATTAACACTCTCTCCATCCTCCATGACAGCAGCTTGTTCCCCCATGTTTGTCAAGAGTCTTCTGTCTACAAATCCACAAACTGAAAAACAAAGTATTTCTCGCACAACAGCAGTTTCCACACAGGGCGTAGAGCTCAAAAGGTCAAACGAACTGCATCTGCATTCATCTCAACCAGCAGGGTCACACACACACACACACACACACACACACACACACACACACACACACACACACACACACACACACACACACACAGGCGGTGTTAGCTCTACGGTGTTGCCCTCCGTGTGCCGTCTGCGTGGCCCGAGGGGAATCTCGCTGGATATTTATGCTATAAGTGGTGCGTGAGTAGCAGCGTGTAATTCACGGCTGTTTTTCCAGAACCACTGGTGAGTTTAAACGCTGCCCTCTGGACTGGACCAGCGTTCATCAGATCATCAGACGGGGTTAATCACTGGCGTAGCAGGCTTGCTTGTTAGTAAGATTCATTGAGGCGGTTTAACGTCATTTAATTAATCCTAATTTATTAAAAAACTCTGGTGAGGCAAACTGTATTTGTTCCCACTCTAGAAACAGGTTTAGCTTTACCTAATTAAGATTGTGTGTGTGTGTGTGTGTGTGTGTGTGTGTGTGTGTGTGTGTGTGTGTGTGTGTGTGTGTGTGTGTGTGTGTGTGTGTGTGTGTCGCACGATGTTCTCATTAAATCAGCCGTCATTTCTTTGCCAGGGCGAGGATCGTTTGAAAGGCGATCCGTTTGTCAGTGCGGACGGTAATAATAGAGTCTCGAGCGTCTCGACGCGGTGGCGGGAAAAAAAACATCACGCGGCCGTTCTACCCCATGACGCACGTGCCTCGTGGGACGCGCGCGCGGCGTGGAATATCCCATCAGACTGTACCGGAAGCGCGAGGGGAGACGGGAGGCCATCCTCTTGGAAAAATAACATCGGCCGAGTCGCCGGTCGGAGGAAGACAAAACTCTTCATTTCACCGTCGGCCTTCATTAACTCGGTTCTCGTCATCCGTGGACATCCCCTCGCGCCTTTGTCCGTGACCCCGGCGCTGACTCCTGCACGTGGTCACGGCTTCCTACGTCTCGCGCGCACTTTGAATGCACAAGCAGCGCTCGCGGTAGGGGCGCCTTTCCGTCCGCTGCGCCATCCATCAAAACGCTGCCTCGCCGCGCCGGCGGGTCACGGCCTCGTAAATCACACAATAATGGATCATTTAGGAAGTCAATAAAGTCTGGAGGAGCGAGCGCGAGCCTCACCGACCTGCGCGCGCGGGTGACCCCCAAACACTCCTGCACAGTGCGAACGCTTTGAAGGGCAGAGGTCACCTCGCCATTGTCCGCGCGCTTAACCAAGCCTCCATTAGCCCTAATGGACAATCTCTGCATTGTGTCTGGTTCCAGTTAGATGCCCTCAGGCAGCTGTGGTTTGACAGGTGGAGAAGAAGAGGCGAGGTGTTTTCAGACCCAGATATCACGCCTCTGCGCCCGAATTAAACCGCGCGACGTTTTGTTACAGTCCAGCCGTCCAAATGTTGTCAAGATCGTTTGAAAAGAAATAACCTTTGTCTTCTAATATCGCCGTGGTAGTGATTGTCTTGTACTCGGCATGAAATGTCCGTCAGCGAAGGCAAACGAGACGTAAACGGCCTGTAGCCCATCTAAGGTCGTTGACGGGAGGTGGGTGAAGAAATAAAATGTGAAACATTATTCTGCATTCGGTAGCGCTCGCGACTCGAGGCCCAGCTCGGTTCTTTCACTCCCCGTGATCTCCCTGGATATGCCACACCGCCGAGAAATGTGCACAAAACGTATTACAAACGGAGTGAGTTGTGATGTGCCTGTCACAACAGACGTTAGAGACGCAGACCTGCGGCCGAGGCGTGCACATCACCACTCATCCATCTCTCTGGAAGTGTTGGGATGAGACATCTCGACATGCGACGCGCTATTTCACTCACTGTGCATGTTTTGAATATGGTTTTCTTTGTGGGTAAAAAAAAAAGTGAATCTGGATTCACAATGTGTGTTAGCCACTGGCCATTTATGGTTATAAACATTTTCTAGGTGACATTCGGTAATACTTTATTTAGTTTATTTAAGATTATTGTACATTATTGACTGTGTAAAATTAGTTTAGAGCAAATATCGCAGTGGTTGTTTATCAAGCGCATTTAGGCCTTTAAAATGCTATGAAGATTTAGTAACTGAGATCTGTATGAAGAGCACATACCATCCAGCATCTGTTCTAAGAAAGCGCTATAAAAATATAGTTTTCTCTTTAGTTAACACCATTACTTTAGCATAATAGGACTATATTATATTTATATGTAATATTTCAAGTTAGTTTAAATAGTTCAAATAGCATTTAGAAGCTATATTTTTATATTTGTACGCTTTATTTCAATGTCACGTGGTGGCATCCTGCCGTTTTCGTGCGCATATTCTACACATCTGACCCGCTAAAGCAGAGAAGGCAGCTGTGGCCCGTCAGCGTGGCGCGGCCCCGGACTCCGTGTCCACCTGTTCGTGTAGTAGAACCACGGATCTCCGCTACCACCGCCTCACTTCAAGGGAGACGCAGCAAAGGGACAAACACAGCTGTGTCCCAACGGAAGAGTGGCGTGTCCCGGTGTCCTCGCCTTCCTGACGGGCCGACCTCATTACCACACCGCCAGGGACGGACGCACGCGACGGGAGCCTCAATTCTCCAGACTGTCTTTCCTGCTGGGGTGGAACAGACAGGAACCCCGAGATAACGGGACACGCCAGACACCAACGGCCGTGTTGTTGATTTATTCAGGAAACATTCACATTTCCAAGCATGTATTTTTTAACTATTAAATCATAAACATAACGTGGATGATCATTTTGTTTGCGTGTTTTTGCTCGTTTACCTGGTTGAAACGTTCAGTGTTCATTATTATCCTACATCACGTGGTTTGTTTTGCGTATGAAATTAGTCCAGCTCAAAATGACACGAGCAATTAGTTGTGGCTAAAGCTGGTGGAAACGTTGTTTAACCTTTGATACCTTAGAAAGTCGTTAGCTGCCAGAGGTCAAACGGTGTGAGCACCGTTTCCCGCCACTTTGATCGCGTGGAAAAAAAGCAGAGAGAGGAAAGCAACCCTGAAGCACACCATTGTTAGCGCTAAAGGCTTTGGTGCATTTCAAAACCTAATTCTATCTTTACATTTTTTTAATTGCCTTAATTATTAAAAAATGGTTTAGTTCTTTTGTTCACTATACTGAAACATTTGGTTTATAATTTTGCTGCATTTCACGAATCAATCATCCGAAATTTTTTGATTATTCGAGTTATTCAATTTCACTGAACTAAATCATCAAAATCTTGACTTTTTTGCTCTTTACATTAATTTATTGTTGATGAAATCTTAATATACCAAATTCAAGGTGTGCATTGTTTAGCCGATGGGACTTGGTAGAATGTGGGTCAAATATGTAAACACACATGCGCTGGCCTGTTTCAGGCAGGTGGACTGGCATTTTTCTTTGATGCCTTTACAAGTATGAATCATGTAAAATTGTCAGACCACTGTTTTCCCAACTAATCTGTGAATAACCTCACTAAAAACCACTCTAGATTTTCTGATCAGATTAATCAGTGGATCTCCCCCCATCCCCTTTCTCTCTGTCTGCACCTCTCTCTCTCTCTTGCTCTCTCTCTCACTCTGTCTGTCTTTGTGTGTTAGAAAGCTGATATAGTCTGTTTAACTAAAAAGACTATTATTTTGTACATTGGGTGTGCACAACAGTTCCAGACTAACAAGAATGAAACCCTGATTATATATTTAGGTTCCACTACTTCCTTTCCAAATGAAACATATATTAATCACCCTTGTACACGTACACACACACACAGCAACAGAGGTTTCTCCTCCTGGTTCATGCCCTAGGGTGATATTAGATAACACTCTTGGGAAATTTTGACAAGGACTGAAAAAGATAATGGAAAATGATGTTGAAAGTAAAATATTTAATGCTTATTTTACAGGTTGAACTAGGGTCATTCTGTCCACATTTATTTTGAATTACTGAAAGTCAGTGCCATGGTACAATCTTCTCGGAGCTGTTTAAAATGGCCTCCTATCTCCAACAGCGTATAGCTCTCAATCAGGACAAAAATAAACAAAAGTATATTTAAAATGGATTTCAGCACCTTCTGATCAGCACAACATGCAAATGTCCAGTCTACCTATAAGCTTGATGGAGGTTAAGGTTAGATAACTTATGGCTTTTTAAAAGCAAAAAAGAAAAAAAAAGTGCAAGAGAAATGTTTTCAGTTCCAGTTCGCAGTTCTGCTGTTAGGAAGGTGTTTCCTTCGTATTGTGCCGGCCTCCAGGCTGGAGTGTCCCTGGGTCCTGGGGTGTCCCTTTCTGAGGGGTCCAGCGGGTCACAGAGCATGGCAGACTCCAGGACGTCGTCCACGTCCCCTCCACGCTCTCTCTCGTAAGCACATTTGTTCCGTTTTATAAATATTCCTCTTCCTCGATTTGCGGCCATTTCAAAACCTGATACATCGTGGAAGCCTTGTTGTTGAAGTATGTTGTTGTCGTTTGTGGGTGTGTATGGGTGTGGGTGGGTGTGTGTGAGAGAGAATTAGTGTGTGTGTGTGTGTGTGTGTGTGTGTGTGTGTGTGTGTGTGTGTGTCTGGGGTTGGTTGAGTTTTTCCACTTTTGACTCCCAGAGAACTTCAGCTGGCGGACAGCCCTGAGTGGGGGTGTTGTGTCAGTCATTATCTGGGGCCATAATCATAATTAGTGGGTCCTGCACTTGATGAGTACATGTTTGCTGTGGGCGGGTTCATATGCGGGTGGTAACCATGACTCCTGATGCTAGGTAACGGGTACGGAGACGGCCTGCTCTTGGCTCCCAGGTAGTGTTCGTAGGTGGTGGGGTACTTGTACGGGTGATGATGGAGGGTCTCTGGCGGCTGGGGGTGCCCATCGATACGCAGTTCATGGGGAGGACTCCGGGGTCCAGCCGTGAGGGGCACAGCATGGAGACCCCCTGGCACAGGCAGGGCGGGACTGAGAACCCGTGACATCAGCTGGTGGGCGGGGTCTGCATGAATGGGTGTTCCGCTGGGATCCCGGTCATAGTCTCGTCTGCTGTCTTCTGTGACAAGTGACAACAGGTTAGTATAAAATGTATTCTCACTGTAATGTTGTGGTTTGAATGTGGTACTATGATCACAAATCTTAAAAAGAAAAAAGGATACTGATGTCAGCAGATATTAATGATGATGTTTTCAAATGTTTGTGTGTATGGATAGTTCTTCATAACGGCTAACGTCAAGTGTGTAAAAGCTCGAATTCATCACTGCGCATGTCAGTTACCGACCCAGAGTTCAGAATAGCTACAGTAACAGAGGAAGAGTCCTCGTGAGCGGCCTTGGCCAGCCCACACTCCCCGCCGATGGAGATGTTTGTCTATAACTGGGTTCACTGATTGTGAAATGAAGTGTGGCGTGTGTGATGGGCATCTTGTGCTTCAGGCCTCTTCTGCCAAACAGCCTGATTCACTCGGGGAATCATTCCACACAACACACAGGGAAGAATCGGCGGATGCCGCGTTTCGGTCTTTGCACCGAATGTCCTCGGGGCGTGCAGCTGTTTGAACCTCTGACTATGCTCAGCTGGAGATGGAAGTGTCTGGCCCTTTGGAATGTGTTTTTCAAAAATTAAATGCTACCTGCAGGCCACGTGGTCTGTGGCCAAATCGCAAAAATAACTATTTGCACTATAAACAGCCAAAGCATATACTCTCACGTGTGACGACTGCTAGTTTATAGTCACGTGTGATACAATGCAAAAACGATGTGAATGCCGTGGAAAGACATTGGAACGCTCATTCTAAATCACATTAGAGTATTCCAGACTGTTTTTTACAAACTTAAAAAGTATATATATGATTTTCCTGCCTTGAATTAGAACAACCATTGACCCAGTTGAGGAAGACTATAAAGACAGCACACAACAGGGACTGAGGGTGTGTACCTTTCTCAGTGCCATTCTGTTGTGGAGGGGAAGACATCGGATTCCTGGTCCGAGCAAAAGCGCTTATTATTGGCAGAGAGCCTGGTCTGTGATTCCTTGGCCTAGAACGGAGACAGAAGGGTCAGCACATGCAAACGCGGATCGCGTGCATACTATTGTCACAACGGAGATGGAAACACACGTTTCTAATTTAAACGGACATGCAAAAACATTCTTAAGTAGTTTTGAACAGTGTGATCTGTCCGCATGGACTTAATAGGCTTATTAAGTGGTGTTTTTTTCTTAATATGTTGAGAAATATATTTGTCACGTTAGTGCTATAATAGGCTGTGAACTTTAGAAAGAAGATATTAACTGTTGTGTGTGACTATAGCCAAGAGTGCCACTCACCAGTCCTCTGGGTCACAGTCTCTAAATCCCTTCGCAAATGGATTACTGGCTATTTTTAACTGTGTTATCTGAAAAATCAAACAAACAGATGCAGCTTTTAATTGTAATGTGTATTACTATTACAGCCAGGATCAATACGGCCTCATTGTAACAAAACATATCTTAATTATATATTCATATATATTCATCGTTTTCTAGCCAATGGGCTATATATGTTATATGCTGTATTTTTTAAAAGCTACTTAAAGACATTAGACGTAGCATATTTTAGTTATTAGAGCAGTATGGCCAGAAATATTTTGCAAAGGCAAAAATAAATAATTGGCAAACATTTGCAGAACGACTCTTCCGTGTTTATGGGTTTAGAATGTCCTCGCGCACAACGTACGACCGAAGACCTGTGCGCGTGATGTTCCGGAATGAGTTGAAAAACAAATGTAAACGCTCGCGATGAGGGTTGAAGAGCGCGAGGTCAAACTGATAGAAGACAGAGCAGGAAAGAGGGGGGGGGGCGGGGGGGGGGGCAACAAGACAGCTGCGTTCGAGCATCACAGATATCCTGTGACAGTCCTGAGAAGGAAAATGTCTCCTTCATTCATAGCATAACTATAAATCTCAGCGAGATGTCGGCTACTTTTTGATTTGTAAGATCGTTGACAAATATTGATTTAGTTCTGAAAATATAAACTGGAATTCTCTATATTATTAGATTATAACCTCAGTCATTTATTTTTTTTATTCTGGACCGCTCTGTTTTTGTCGGTATTTTCAAATGGCAAAATTCCTGTAGTACCTCCTGATAATTAATTCTCTCAGAACCTTTCGGGTCGAGGCTCCTGCAAAACGAGTCTGCATTAATTTCGAAGAAAGCCAATTCAAGAGCCACGATAAACACAGAAACTGTTTTCCTTGAAGCAGCACCGGGGTGAATACCTTTCTTAGTTCCAAGTTGTGGATTGAACTTTGATTATACAGAGCAAAACAAATAAACCGACATTTCAGTGTATTTACCTTCCACGTGAGACCGTTATTCCTTTAATGACCAACTCATAAAAGCCACAGTTGTAATACAAGTGTTATAAATGTGTTATAACATGCATGTTACTCACTCTGTGGTTCTGATAGGCTGTGACCGCCGTGAACCGGGTCTCTTCGAAAACAAAAGTCTTATAATTTTCCTCCGCGTATTTCTCGCTGTCCTTCCGTGGGTCCACGTAGACCACGTGGAATCGGGGCTGGTATCTGTGCATGGAGTTCAGAATGATCTGCGAGAAAACGAGGCGTCAAGTGTGAGGTACAAGAAGAAAATCTCCAGCGTTTACAACAGGGTTCAGAAAGCGCTCACTTCCATAAAAAATAAACGTACAGGTCCGTTTTTAGAAGAAAATACAAAATCCGTAAACCACGTAAAACACAATTAAATAATTTATTTTTATTTTTATTATTATTTATTTTGATACACTCACACTCACTCCAAGTGGAACAATATTTTGCCAATAATTACGCAGCGGTCTGACACAATGATTACAAAATGAATGTTTTTACCAATTCAGTATTTCCTACGTTTAAAATATTCACGATCCACGAAACTAAAAAAATATTATTTGATGTCTGGAATTGTTTTTAATTACAACTAGACTAAAACCCACAATAATCGCACATTTACTTATGACGTTTTAATATATGTATTCGTTCGTTTGTTCAGACACGTTTGACTAATATTTTATATGCACTTGCCAGTTTCTTCAAGATAATATCACTTTGTTTAAATATTTTCTCGTGTCCGACGTCTGATCTTGTTTTGTAATGAAAGTGAAAGAGGAACGAAGTCTTTGTGTCATTTGAGACCACGTATTATGAAGTGTGCATTAATAATTTAAAACAGCAACAAGGTGTTCTTGGATCAAAACCGCGCCGTAACTCCAAACGTGGCCTACTCACGTGTCCATTGTCGTCCAGTAGGTTGTTGGTGAGTTTTAATTTATCGAAGGACACTATTTGTTTCATCCACTGGGCCCCTTTGGCGGGAGAGTCGGGGTGGTAGTGTACTCTACCGGGGGTGGCGGGGTCCGCCTTACCGGCGACCAGCCACGAGGAGCTGTGAAAGGCATACCTTCATACAGGACACACGGAGACACGCAGTCAGCTTTAACACTCAATTACGCAGCCTGGTGTACTCAGGACTATCGCTTTAACAGCAAGGTTGTGAAATAAATGCGAATGTCCCTTCAAATTCCATATTTTTAAAATGTATATGTTCTTTAATACTGTGTTGTCAATTCCTATTTTTAAAAATACGCCCTTTCTGTGAATTTTAACTTGTAGGCCAGTCAGATAACACCAAACCTGAAAGCAGTCTTTCCTTGGTCTGAGATTATTAGGTCATATAATGGTATTCAAAGCATATTGATGGTGTGTTTATTATAATACGTGGTGAGATGAACGCGTTACAAGCTCTGGTGCTTTGAGGTGAAACTCGCTCTCGATGTTGGTATGTAGGCTAACTCACCTATATCGCTTATCGTCAACCGGTAGGAAGTCCATTAGTAACATGTAGTCCGCCATGGGGTCCATTCCGAATATTTTGACTTGGAACGTAGGAAACATTCGCCTGAATCGCAGAGTAAATAATGACTTTGTTAGTTGTTTGCACGAATGCATAATGTAACTTTTATAATGGACAATAATAACAATAGTAACAACAAATAATAATAATAATAATAATAATGCTGATAATAACAAAATAATAAAAACAACAACAATAATAGTAATAATCATAATAGTAATGATAATAGTAATAATAATCATTTATTTTTCTCGTTGGTGAACACTTTGTTCACATTTTACAAATTACAAAAGTATATCCAAATATGGATATATATATTTTACACTGAATTATTTAATGTCATGGATACATACATGTATATTAATTTACGTAGACCTATAGCCCAAAATTGTTTAGCAAAAATTATTGGGGCTGTATGAAGTGAATTTGTTTGTGTGAACAATAATGTTTTAAAATATTAATTTAATTTAATATTATTTTGCACCATTCAAAACTGAAGCCCAGTAACATGAAAACTAGAACTCTTTATTCGGTCCTGCTGCTGAATTATTATTGGTTGTGTCGCTATTACTCATTTTTGTTTCACCCATTTTCGCTAAAATTGACAGTTTTTGGATGACTGGCTTTAATTGGCTTTAATTGATGTTTGTTGATTTCCAGTGTAGAGATAGTTTCTATAACTAGAAATGAATCCCCGTGCACGTTTCTGAACCATTTTTGCATTTAAATAGTAGAACATGTCGACACTCAGTGAATATACACGCTGAAGAAAGTGTGCAGTGCATTATGAAACACATTCGCCGTGTCCTGCCCTGTGAAGAAACTCTAAAGCCTTGAGCAGCCTGTGTGCCGTGAGCTGCTCGCCAGCGAAAGTGATCTTGGAACCGTCGTTCAATTAACGTCAGTGTCTCTGAAGCAGAAGTTGTGGCTAGCTGAGGCTAAAGCAGCTTTGAAAGCGTTTTCTTTAGGATCCGGTGTTGTGGAAGACTTCAGAGTGACAGATAGTCCTGCACAACCACAATATTGAACACCAACGGGGAACTGGGCCTAATTCTGCTAAACCCTCATCCAATACGGCTTTCTCCAATCTGACAGTCACTTCATGCATGGAACATATACATTTTCCATGCAATGCTAATAACCAAACCAATAATCATAACGTCAGTATCGGTTCTGTCTTGTAAAATTGTTTTGTGCGTGTGAACGTTGAACATAAATTAATTGATAAATGTTTTCTATATGGTCATGCACAATAGTTGGGAAACCGTGCATTCCACGAAAAACACGTTCACTCGCTAATAATTTAGGATTATATGTGAAAGAGGCGGAGACTCCCGTCGTCCTTGATTTATAATCTGTGTGTGTTCAGTGGACGTTACAGATTTAAAAACACACCAGGAGTCCCGAGCGTTGCAACTAAAACTGAACTCACGTGTTCACACACACACAATGAATCACTGCGTCTCACAAGGGCCTGATGACTCGTCGCTGTTTCTCTCGTACGCAGTATTCCCAGATATATTACCTACTCTGCGGTTTAATGACACAATCCAAACAGCGTTTGAAAACACCAAACGGCCAAAGAAACTTCTTCACGCAGCATAGAGTGATTACACTATATACGCATAAGCATACAAAAAAGAGAAAACGCACGTTGATCCATTCTTAATGTCAGTATCCCAACTAACATTTAATAAAATAATGGACAGTGTGTAAGAATATTGTTAAAAACGCACTGTAAGCCACCATATTGCCTACCATTCTGAAAATATCAATAACACCGAGGTAGACTGAACAAGTCACACTGCTGGAATGAGAATTATCTGTTTGGACAATCAGACGTCTCGTCAACAATAGAAGTGGAAACACTATGTGTGTTGTCTGAGCCCAGTACAAGAAGCAGGCCTGCTAAGCTATTTTCCATTTTAACTCACGTAGGCTCTGAATGACCATGATATTAATGTTTTTGCTGTTTGTAAAAGGCGCCTGAGGTTCACTCATAAATTAAAAGTCGGTCAATGTAAGGTTCTTTTGAAGCGTGACAACCTTTGGCTGTAGGTGACGTTTTATTGAGATCAGAGAAAATATTTTCCTCTATGAATTAAATTACAAATA
Source organism: Brachyhypopomus gauderio (assembly GCF_052324685.1). Classification (NCBI taxonomy): domain Eukaryota; kingdom Metazoa; phylum Chordata; class Actinopteri; order Gymnotiformes; family Hypopomidae; genus Brachyhypopomus; species Brachyhypopomus gauderio. The sequence continues at coordinate 35,466,638 of NC_135213.1, forward strand.
TCTTAAAACAACAATTCCTCGGTCAGTAACCTGTTTCACAAGACTGCATTTTGTAAGTGATCTTGAGGATAAAGAAACCGAACACATTCCTTTACAGAAAGCTGAGCCAACATATCAGAATCTGGACTATACAAAGAGAAGAGAGACATCAAGAAAAATTATTTTGGGTAAAAAAAAAAAGTATTTTGCATTATTAACAATAACACGTCGTTATTAGAAATGCAGCGTTGTGCAATGGATGTTTGATCTGGCTTGTGAATGGGGTGCATTTAAAAGTGTTGGAATAACAGACTAAATTGGATGCAGTCTCGCTGTTTGTTATTTGTGATAAATCCTTAGTTGGTGGCTCGCAGCTTTATAATAGGCGAACTCTATCTAAATGCTATCAGCTTATCCTCACTTATCGCAGGGTAAATACACAGGAGCCAAATGTTAGCACTCCATTATAGGCGCTCGTACATTCTCTTAGCTCATGCACTGGTGGCAAATAACGCTAAATAATAATAATAATAATAATAATAATAATAATAATAATAATAATAATAATAAATCAGACCAGTGTATCTGAGTAAAAGATTGGTTACTTTATGGCGATAAAGGCATTTCCGAGTTTGCGAAATCCAATCTTCAGCAGTTCAGAAGTATTTATCGATTACATTCCATCTCTTCATAACAACAGATATTAAATCATTTAAAGGCCTTGTGCGTACTTTACACGACATGTAGTGCACCAGCTACATACACAACATTCTCCAATATTACATCTAAATAAATAAAGTTAAATCTAAAATACCAGTAAAACACAAATATTTTAGATGAGTGATCCTGAATCCAAAGAACCGAGCAAAATACACCAAAACCCGAGAAAGCTCACCTTCCAGCCTTGGTGACGATCATTTCGGTTCCGAGCTGGTTGAACTCGTCCCAGAGAGCCTTCATCTCCAGCTGCACGTTAATGTTCGCCACTTTGGGGTTCTTCTTCACCAGCGACTTGTTCGGCGTGGAGCTGGATGAAGACGTGGAGCAGCTGGACGGGCCGGTGTCTCCGTGCGGAGCCTGTGCGGGGTTGGAGCCCGGGTAGGTGTAGCCGTGCTGGGCCGCCGGGCAGGGCTCAAAGTGCGTGTCATGCTGGCTGTAGGGGTCTCCGGGAGAAGGAGACAGATGGTAACTCCCGGGAGCGCTCAGGCTGTTCAGGCTGCTGGTGGTGAAGGCTGCAACATCGCAAAAGTGGGACAGCTGCGTCAGCCACGGGCTGGAGATCGCTGAAATCATCCCCAAAAACTGGATTTACCGCTTCGGGTCGCGCTCGGAAGGTTTCAAAAGCAAACGAGAAATAATGTTTTAAAAATCAAACAAGTGTGACAGTGATAAGACATTAAATAACATCACGCTGTCCACGTTTGGGTGAATATTCTTAAAATGATCTCCGAGTCGTGTATGTAAACTTGTTCCTGTGTCCCGTGAGCGAATTCCAACTGGCCGAGCCGGGTAGTTCTGTCCTACGTTAGCACACACCAACTATATGAAATACCGCCGATACCACCGGAAAAAAAACGACTTTAAAGTCATCCAGGTCTCCCTGAAGTTGAAAACGTCCTTTTAGTCGGCGTGAAGTCGCGAGACGCAACAGGAGAGCACGCGACGCGCAGCCTCGGTGCTCGTGCTCGCGCTCTGAAAGTGTTGCACGCGGCCTCTGCACTGCAGTGCTGCTGTATGCTAATGTGAAATCCAGACTCGTCTCTTATCTGCCGCGTAGGGCCTCCCCTTCACGATAAAACCGGTTCTTATTTCTATTTAGATAAGGAACTGCAGGTAATGTGCCTTTCCTCGCCTTGGGACGACACTGATTGACAGAGAAGTGCGCCCCGTTTTAATAGGCTTTCCGGCACCCATTAACTCGTGGATAAGGGTATCGCCCACACCGTTCTTTTCTAACAATAGATCGGTTAGCTGGCACGAAGGAGGGTAAACCTTTTCACACAGTAAACAAACTGCCACGCTGCGCCGACAAACGGTTAACACCGCGTGCACGTCGACAAACTTCTTCTCCTCCGGCTTGCTTTTGTTTTTTAACGAAGAGGTCGGAGAACTCCAAGATCCACCGGCGCGATGTTATTTTCTTTTATCAACGTTTTGCGGTCAATCCAGTTCACACTTGTAGTCCACATACCTCGCAGACAGCTTCTCTCCACCGGGTGCGAATTACTGCCCTGCACAATTTCAGTCACAGTGCGATCGGGACTAACATTTTTTACGTCAATTTAGCAGTTTCTGTTCTCGGCCGTCGGCAACATTTCTTACAACTGCGTAGTCGACTGTTTAAAACTACAATCTGCAATGTAATTTACAGTGCATTTATTTTTATTTTTTACAAAGTTATAGTTCCGAATAGTAGATGGTTTAATGTTTGGTCTGACTTTAGCGCTGAGCACGCAGCAGTTTTTTTGCATTTTCGTTCCTAAGTCTAAAGCACGCGCGCGAAGGTGGCGTGCGGTAGGAAACGTCTCGCGCGCGGTACGCGACAGTGATGTCTCTGGCAAGTTACACAAACCAAATCACAAGGTTATTGTCAAGAGCGTGGCCGTACCTTCCATTTCCCTCGTGACTGTGCTGTAGTGCATTTTAAAGGGGGTTTGCGCGGCGTGCTTGTCCGGGCCAGTGCCGTGTTTGTCAAACGTTGCGTTTCCTGCTAGCTCCGCTGCTGAAATCAGAGAGGCAATACTGAACGCGTTTGCCTTTGGAGAAAGAGGACTGTAGTCGTCCATAGGCAAGAAGTCTAGTTTGGGAACGTCGTTTTCCCCCCCACTTCTCTTCCGCGCTAGTCCACAGAACAACAGCAGTCCAGACAGTCAGAGGTTTACGGTACAGAAGTTCCACTATCGCTCTTCACTTTCGTTGGTGATGGGCCTTTTGGCGATGGAGCGAACTGCAGTGTTTTGAAAACAAGCTATTCCCACGGAATTTAGCAAGACATTGTCTGCTTTACCTCTACTTTTATGCTCCAATTAAAAGATGTGCCCCAACACGCTCTGCTGTATTAAAACATCGCTCATACAGGGGAAAAAAGTAGTTTCTTTCTTTAAAAGCGCGCTCCCCCCATTCTGTGGTGCCCGGGTGATGTCATTAGAACTCGCTGCAGTGCCTCGAGGAGAAACTACTGCGAGGAGAATGTCAAAAGTGAGCGAGCTCCACGCCTCCCGTGCACAGCTCAAAAAAGCGTGCACGGTTTTCACGGGATGTTTTATGTGAATTGGAGCTTGTCAATCACTGTACGTTTGAATTCACTCAGAGGGGAAAAAAAATCTAAACGTCACTAGGAATGTCTGTCTACAAGATGATACAATTGTGCTGTTTAGAATAGACTAGAATAGGTTATACCCTCCCCCCCCCAAAAAAAAACATATAACATTACCTTCTGTATGCATTGTGTTTTAATTATTGTGTTAAATCGCCAAACCTTTCCTGTTTAAGAGTGTAAACAAAAATTTATAGTTACATCAGTATGCCAGCAACAACCAAGTTTCTTCTCTTGTTAATTTTATTTTTTACATTTATTCTGTTTTAATTAATTTTCCCGTCGGTCACTGTAGGGAAATGTGATCTCGCGGACTGGACAGACCAGCTTGGGTTTCCGAACAGCGTGGTAAAATAAACATCATCTTTAAACGATAGAGCCACTATTACACACAACACTCTCTCATGAACATCTTTTGGGGAAAGGGCCCTAAAAGATATTTTCACTTGTGTTACAATTGCATGCAAATATTTGACAATGGTATTTAGAACAACGAGAAACAAATATTTTATCTGTGATTGAGGCCGTTGTCGGCCGAGTCCGCGCAAAGCAGACAGACTTCACCAAGTGCACTTGAAACTTTAGGAGAGGTGCGCTTGGCTTACGCACTTGACCTTTTGTGTCCCGTATACAGTATCTATCCGGTCATCAGCTTATCGGAGTTCATAATTAATGAATGCCAGCAAAAGTTATGTTTTGTTGAGCTGCTGCGATAGCAACCGGATTGCATCTCATTTGCACACGAGCGATTGAGTAACACGCACGAGCGGGAGGGCTGTTTTCCTTTCAGCTTAACACGGTTTGTTCTTAACACGGTTGATGTTTATCAGGGTGCTATAAGTTGTAAATAAACTACCCGTGGTGATATGCTCTTTTAAATAGAAAGAGTCACTTATACCTATTTAGATTATTGTAAAAGTCTTCAGATACAGTTAGAGCACTATTACTGTATATTATTACTGATAACTTGACACCGAATACCGTTCAGAACCGAGTGTAGAACGGCCTATACGTCTTTTTTGGTAGTGTCATCTTAACATTTAATTCCTTTTTTAGGCAAATTTGTCTGCATAGGAAAATCCTGGCGTAAAAAAACTTTGTTTGTTTGTTTGTTTGTTTTTATCAGAAATTTGTTTTATGTTTACGATCTTGGGCAAGATCAGATGTCCTACTTCAAAACATGCCCACGTTTCTCTTTATCTGATGCTGTTAGTGATACAGGTTCACTTAATCATTGCCAAGTCGGAAGTGGCCTTTTGTAAATAGTCAGGTGATAACAGACAAAATTCAGAGCCCGATTTTTAAAAAAAAAAGCAAACGGCAAGAGCTCTACGTTCTGCAGTTGCGCAATTTGAATATCAAGAAATTTATTGCTCAGACGTCGGAAAAATAATTAAAATGACAGAAGCCTATTTTAAGTGTCAAGTACATTGTAACCACGCCAGAAAACAAATGCATTAATGTTACTGGATTATGAAGGTTTGTTTCGTAACACTTTTACGTTCCAGAGTCCCAACGAGCCGGTGCTGTTACTTCACGGAGCCCCGTGTACGTGCGGAACTCCGTCATCCGGTTTAGCGCGTTAAAACATTTAGGACTTTTTTTCTTCTAGTTTGTTTACACCTTCCAGAACCTTTGACAATAGTTGTGTGTATCACGGGCCACTTGGCCATATTTGTAAAACTGTTTGTTCATTTTTGCTTTCATTCATTCTTTTTTGTTTGTTTGTTTTGTTTTTGAGAAATGTTCATGGTTGTTTTGCAGCTTTAAAAGATTACAGTTCGGAGGAGGCTGGAACGACTGAAGAACCGCGTCTGTGCACGAACTGTGAATTGCATAATGTGAGCGCGTGCTGTCAGCTTAGCCACACGGACGAATTGTAGCTGATTTGACAATTAGCGCAGCTCGTGGCTTTGGGAGGACCAGAGGCACCAGCGGCGTATTTCCTGTTTTGTCTCCCGCTTGGCGCCTCTCCGCGTGCGCCAGGTGTGCGCGACGCCTCCCTGCTTACCGTATTACCTCTAAAGTACAAACGGAGCGATACAATAAAACCTGGAGTACTTAACATACTAAAGTACTAAATATCGCAGTGTCTTTTCCCCCTTTCGTCCTCCTTACTAACGAGAAAATTTTAATCTCTCTCATTAGCTTTTTCCTCCTATTTAACCTCGTAAGTATTTCAACTAATAACAAACATATTTACAACACATCTAGTCGTTTGATATTAGGCGTCGGATTAAAGTTTTAAGCACTGATCTGAAATTTGCAAGTTTTTGCTGTTATTGGAGTATTTAATTAGAACACATGCAGAATTGTTCTGCAGTGTACTATTAATGTATTTGTTCAGTCATCGTAAATTGCTGTAAACTCACGTCTGTTTTCGTTTTTCGTCAATTCTTCTTTGTCTTCCATATCCAAATACCAAATATTACAACTGAAGGCATAAGGGCGTAAAGATTAATTAGATATGATTATATATATATATATATATATATATATATATATATATATATATATATATATATATATATATATATATATATATATATATATATAATTTATCCTTAAATATTATATATATATATATATATATATATATATAAATTATTATTTATTTATTTGTTTTTTTTATCATTTATTTATCAATTATTTGGAATTATATAGGAATTATTTATTCCAATCCTATAAACCTTATTAATTGTTATAATTTTTTTATTCGATTCACTGAAGAAATTGAAAAAGTAAAATCTTGCTTTATTATATTAGTTATTATATTACTTAGCTGCTTTTGTGAACGCTCACAAACTAGAAACCTTATTTACAAAACTGATTAAATGCTTTAAAAAATAAAGCAATTTATTATTTGTTTTATTTTTGTTTTGTTAATAGCATTGTAACATGTCCGGCCCCCACGTAGGAAGCAGGAATGTTGTGTGTTAAAGATAACTATTGATTAGTTTCTTCTCAGTTCTTATTTCAGAATCAATTAGGGAAAAAGGAATCTTCAGTTTGTACATATGTTGTTCCAAGTTATGTGTGACTACAAATTTTCCTTCTTTTATTTTATATATTTGTTTCTGTTAAATGCACCTCCAGATTAGTTTACCTGTGTATTTTCTCATCAGTTTCACACTGGTTTTAAGGGTCCTTACTGGAACGCACGTGCTCGGCTGACAAGTTTTGCCTTTTGTGTTACGGTCTTGGCTTATAATAGCAAAGGACTGTTCCAGTGACACACTTGATACCGCGTGAACGTCTTATCGCGAGGTCAAAGCTTGGCAATCCCCTCGTGCGTCCCAGTTGGGAAGAAGGGGTGATATCCATCGGTCAAAATGTTTACTACCATGTTTGGCTCGCACTTGACTTCGGTTAGGGTTGATCTGGAAACCCCAGAAGACTACTGTGGTTAACGAGCATATGTATTGAATATTGCGGAAGAGAATATACTCGTTTGAATTCCTCGTTCAGTTATGCAGTTGGTTATGTACACTATTGTAATGCATCTTTGATGGTGGACTAAATTCAGCATCCGTTTAGAAAACACAATAGAGCAAATAATTATTGCTATTATTATTATTGTTGATTTTGTTGTTGTGAAATGGCATTTTCAGTTAATATGTTTGGCATATTTAGAAGGCGGGTCATGAGTTTAGCGGGTTTCGTGCTCGTGCGTTCAGGGGGAGTTGTGCGGTCCCTCCAGGAGCGTTTGGGTTCTGTTGCGGTAACATGAGAGAGTGGAGGCGGGTTCGGCGGTGGAGCGAACCTCCGTGGCTCGTTAGAGAACCACCGAGGACGCTTCGGTGTGTTTAGGCCGGTTCTTCACGCGCAAACGGCAGAGGTGAGATGCGTATTTGGCTAGGAGCGATATTTCACTGAACTGATGCGTCCTCTGGTCACAGCAGTTAAACACGCATAACGGACAACCCTTCCTCACGCGCTCACCGATTGTTGTTTTGGGATGTGTTTTTGAAATATGCTTCTTCATCCAATCATCATATACGATTTATGGAACACGTTTCTTCATTTCGTGTATACCATATCAGGTAGATTGGCCTCCGGTGGTTTCCAGGTATCTCACTAACTTTACAAAGCTCTCAAGAGACACAAAAGAAAAAAAAACAGTCAGACGTTAATTAGGACCCGAAATCAATTAGCAGATAATTAATCACACGGTGTCGGAGGAACAAGTAACGGTCATTTTCAACCTCCATATACCGTGACTGTGGGTGCTGGGAGAGAGACGGCGTGCTCCATATATAAAACTCTATCCTATCTAAATATTAGTCCAAATCCCCGAATAAGACCCGGAGGAAGGGAACGGTTGACCGCTGACAGTTGGGTTACTGGGTCGCTGCTGTCCCTTTACCCCCCACACTGGTCTCGTGTAGCAGACGGATAAATCCCGGCTCGTGCTAATAACCGTGCTACAGCTTTCTTCATGAAAATCTGTTTAACAACACTTGTTTTTTAGAATGTGATGCCCTAAGTTTGAACATTTGATGGTATGTTAGATTAAACTTAAACTAGCCGTTAGCTCTCTTGCTCCTTAACGGATATTAACGTTCTTCAGCACAAACAACAACAATTATTATGATTATTATTATTAGGCATTTTAGACCCTCTAATGCATTCTTGTTATATTAACACATTAGATACCACAAAAGCTATTTTCTTATTTTCAATTTTTGTTCAGGGGCGTGTACATTTTTGTCAGAATTTTCGATGAAGGCTACATGCATCGCACCTTTCTGCATATTCTAATATAATTTTCTAGGTTACAATAATTTGATATGAAAGAAAAATGAACAAAAATAAATAAATAGCTACAAATACAATACAATACGATTAATGTTTTCAAATTCATGTTTTCACGACTGACCGGTTTATTTTCGTGTCCGGTACAGCTTTTTAATAGCCGCACAATAAATCATTTTGCGACTTTTCTGGGGTTCACTTCCGTTTGACTAACGGGAAAACGCCACAGTCGTCAAGGACGTGGTGGGCACACGGGGGGAACATGTACAATAAACACCTTTCCGATTTGGCTCAAAATTTCAGTTTTCCTGTTGAACAGAAGAATTTTTTATTTTTGTCATTTTCGGGTCAGGGGAACACAATGGACTCCAACGTAACGACCCGCTCGTTTTTATTACAGCCCTTGTCACGCACACTGGCACTAAGATGGGGACAAAACCAGATTCATCTTCTGTTTCTAAACGAAGGACAACTTTCCCAAAAGCAGTCTAAAACAAAAATCAGATTTAAGGGGTACAACGACTTTTACACTGAACACACTACATCATTTAAGATGAGCGTAAAACTATGATGATTATTGAGTTATTTGGTGGGGTTGACCAATTCCAGCTTCAAGTTCAGAAATGTTGTGATCTGCAGAAAGTCGTCAAACTTATGGCCCGAATGGTACAAACTCAATTTCAATCGAAAGCATCAATCTTGTATGTTCTTTTTATTACGGCAATTACACTGATTAAAAAACGGAAATTCGCGTGGCTCTTAAAGAAAACGACGGTGTCGTTTTTAAATCCAATAAAGAAAACGTCAACAAAAAAACAACAAAACAACAACACCCGTCACTGTAACATTTGTCATTTTACGATATATAACAACAATAATAATAATAATAATAATATCAGCAAAACTATCAGCATTATCACCATCTTCAGTCATCATCATTGTAGCAGCACCCTGCTAACGGTATTATTTTGATTTGTTTAGTCCTTAAACTATTTTTTGTGTAATTTAGAAATTAAGATTTTTTAAAGATTTGCTTAATTAAAGTTTTTTTCCACATTAAAGAAAAACTGGAAATTGAACACTATCTTCCATTAACTGTGATTTATTTTATGTGAGAACAGAAGGAGAGAGAGAGAAAGAGAGAGAGAGAGAGAGAGAGAGAGAGAGAGAGAGAGAGAGAGAGAGAGTAAAAGGCACATTGACTGGTCTAGCTGGAGATGGCCACCTCGGTCTCCTGTGTTTGTTTATTTGAGGAGAGGAAGGTTTTCTCTCCACATGTCTCTACTGAGTTAACAAATACAGCCATGACAGCTGCCATCTGGAGCCATCAGTGACCCCCCCCCCCCCCCAGGTGGCTCCCGTGTCCCGTGATGGACTCCACCCACCAACCTCCACCCACCAACCTCCACCCACTGAGCTCTGCTTCACTATTTGGCTGCACTACTCTAAATGTGCATCCTTGTGAACACCAGGACGTTTCTGACATCTCAGAGGTCTTTGCACGTATATTCTTTGTTTCAATATATGTATATTAAATATATACCATTGTAGTGAAATACAATTAGGACGTTTTGGAGAGAGGTCCTTTATCAGCTTGTGTGTGTGTGTGTGTGTGTGTTTGTGTGTGTGTATGTGTGTGTGTGTGTGTGTGGTGTTTGTATGTGTGATGTCATATAGTGTTTCTTATTGTCGTTTGTTTTTAATAATGCTTGCAAGGTCTTTCTTCTTGTTTTAATAAGAATTTGACAGATACATTTCCACAATGCTGAATATCCAGAAGGTTCTGCCATTTTGAAACGGTGTTTCTCCCGTGTTGAATACCTGGGTTGAAGGTCCACAGTGCGACCCACACACAGGGCTACAGCCAGATGGCCCAACACACACTGGATGCATTTCTCATTAGGCAAATTTCTCAGCAAAATAAAAAAAAAGACCTTGGAATGTCCCCAGATGAGGGCAGATCTCTTTTCAAAAAGAACCACCACTCTTCTCTCTCTCTCTCTCTCTCTCTCTCTCTCTCTCTCTCTCTCTCTCTCTCTCTCTCTCTCTCTCTCTCTCTCTCCCTCCACCCCCTCTGCCAGCTTTGTCTTAAAGCTGTTGAAGCTTTTAGCTTTTGAAACGTATCCTTTTTCTATCTGAGCAGAAGTTCCAAGCCCATCATCACCTGGGCCTCCCCTGCTCCCCCATTGGTCAGATCCCAAATAGCTGGCATTCCTGCCACAGAAGGCCCATGTTCTGGATTCAGGGGCTTTGGTGGTCTCTCAAATCAATGATGGCCTTTTTCTCACTGGGAGAAGGACCTGGAGGCCTGTCCTAGCACTGGCGCTGACTGAGGTGGACACAGACGTCTGTATGAATCTGTCATTATGCACGTTCTCCTCTTGCACTAAGGTGCAGAGTCTGAAGTGAGGTTGAAGGCCGAGTCCATCTGCTCTGCGATGTCCCTCACATGCTGCTCCTGCCAACGCCAGTGTTTATTTGAAAATAAGAAAGTCTGATGTTGATTCTGGCAGAAAGGTCTGGAGGCACTCGTTTCTCTCTCTCTCTCTCTCTCTCTCTCTCTCTCTCTCTCTCCCTCTCCCTCTCTCTCTCTCTCTCTCTCTTCTCTACTGTTGACTACACCTCTGTCCTCACTACATATGGCCTTCGCTTCATTTCCATGAACTTGAACTACAGTTTGATCCCTGCTGGCCTGCTTAAGAGAGCATGCATGCGTGCGTGTGTGTGTGTGTGTGTGTGTGTGTGTGTGTGTTTCTCAGGACACATTTAGGGGAACGTGGGCTTTCCTCTGTAAAGCTCATTGTATTAATGTCTCCAGCGCCTCTAACTGATTCTTGTAATCTCTGAAGTTCCTTTCAGGATGTGTGTTTGTGTGTGTTTATGTTTTAGTCTGTGTGTGTTTGTGATTTGTGTATGTGGGGACCCTCTGTGGGCGGAGTCAGCTCTCTGTGGGTGGAGGCTGTTCTCTGTGGGTGGAGTCTGACGCTCTCCCTTCACAATGGGATGCTGATGAATGTTTTCAGGGGTTTAGGTAACAACTCCATGGGGGGGGGGGTGGTGGAGTCCCTGAGAGATCTGACCAGGGCAAACACAGGAAGGCCTAATTGGTTACATTAAGTGAAACCCCTCCCCTGTTACCCCTCTGCCCCGGTGACTAAGACGCGACCGAACCAGCCCACTCCATGGAGACGGGGAGGAACCGGCCCGATTCACGGAGACAGAGAGGAAACTGGACCCAGTTGGAGGGTGCTTTGTTTTGACCTCGCACGGCACTATGCGTAGGCGAAATCTCTGCCACTTCCCCCTGAACTCCTCATCCTCACCCCGCCCTGATGAAGGGCAGGACGTGACGCAGACCACCAAACAATGGCGAGGGATGCTGGGAAGTCCATCCACGTCGGACGCCAAGGGGCCGTGATGAACACGTCTGTGTGAGCTTTTCACATTTTTTACATTTATTTTTTGCAGCTGTTCTACTGTTCTGAAGTCGTTCTACTAGACGAAGCGAGACGGCAAAAACTCTTTTAAATGGTTTTCATGAACTCAGAGTTTTGATTTGTGCTGCTCTGAGCTGATCGGGTCTCCCAGTGTGTCATACTCTTACTGGTGCCTTCGATCGGGTCGTGTCGGCTGCCGCTACACCACAGGGCGCTGTGGATGAGGAGAACCCTTTCTGAACCGACGGCATGGGTCAGATGATGGTCATTAGTGTGACTGATGGCTTTGGTGCTCAGACTCATGCATGTGTCTGGGGTCTGGGGGGGTGAGGAGTGGATGTGTGGGGGGGTGGGTGGAGTTTGGGGGATGTGGGGGGGTGGGTGGAGTTTGGGGGATGTGTGTGGGGGGGTGGGTGGAGTTTGGGGGATGTGGGGGGGGGGTGGGTGGAGTTTGGGGGATGTGTGTGGGGGGGTGGGTGGAGTTTGGGGGATGTGTGGTGGGTGGGTGGAGTGGGGGGTATGTGTGGGGGTGGGTGGAGTTTGGGGGATGTGTGGGGGGGGTGGGTGGAGTTTGGGGGATGTGCAGACTGACTGTATGTGATGACAGACAGGGACTGGTAAGCACACCGCCTGCTCATATCAGAGTCCGAGTTGAAGGCCACAGCTTTTTCATGCTGTGTGTGTGTGTGTGTGTCTGTGTCTGTGTATGGAAGTGGCCGTGTATAGGTATGCCTTTCTGCTCTCGGGCATGTTTGGGTTGGGATCTATTTTGAATAGAATGTGTATGTATGTCAGTTCACGGATGCTGTTCAAACATGTGTACCCGCATGTATCTCTTTGTGTGCATATGCATGCGTACGTGCGTGTATTGTTGGCCAATCACAGGGCCCGGAGTGAAATGCCATGTGATTGGTGGATTATGGCGTACTGCCTTGTGGCTCTGAATGACTGCACTGATATATGTGAAGAAGGAGGTGGTGGAGGAGGAGAAGACTCCACCTGGAGCTCCACCCGCAGAGACGAGCAAGTCTTAGGGCTTCTGTGGCGTGAGACTCTCATTTAAAGCTCAGAGAGAGACAGCGGTGAGACACTGAAGTGCCTGTCGTATCCCTAACGGACACCTTCCTCCTGCGGTTGGGTTAACGGTGCTTCACGGCCAAAGAAGGTGATGCTTCAGATGATGCTTCAGATGATGCTTCAGATGATGCTTCAGGTGATGCTTCAGATGATGCTTCAGATGATGCTTCAGATGATGCTTCAGTGGAGAATCAGTGGGAACGTGAGGAGACAGCAGGGTTGCCAACTCTCACGCATTGAGCGTGAGACACACGCATTTGACCGTCTTCACACGCTCTCACGCTCTCACACCACACATTTGATTTCTCACACCGAAAAAAAAATCTAGTTTATTTACCTCTGATCCACGTCTATGATTCAATGAGTTACTAGTTCACTCTGGCGCTAATCACTGGCGATCAATCGATCGCGATATAATACTTAATTTGTGTCCATTTTACACCCCGCCCGGTAACAACTTACGTTTACAGTCGCTACCCCCTCCAGGTTCAAATCTCACTCCAAGTGATTTTGAAAAGTTGGCAACCCTGAGACTGTGTGAAGGTACCTGAGCCCAGGGCCGTGTAGCGTGCTAGCGTGCTAGTGTGCTAGCGCGCTACCGTCACACAAACGGTTCCACGGTGCCACGGTTCGGTTTTCGGTGGCACTAATGTGTGTGTGTTTCAGCAGCACTGCTGGAGGGCTCAGTGACGGGGGCTCAGGTGGACAGAGCTCTGTGGGGGGTCAGACCAATCTGAAGAAAAGCCACCAGGAAGGCGTGTAAGGCTTCTGAGTGGAACCAAATTCATCAAACTACCATCACTGCTTAACAAACCCTGCAGAAATGAGCAGGGATGTGACAACCAAACTGAGATTTCTGCTGGGGCACCATAACACATTATTGCATCGTTTTTTCAATATGGGAAATATAATAAATAACGATAAATAAATGAGTATTCGTGTAGGCGAATGAAATGCAATTACTTTATTATTTATTTACTTTTTTTTGGATGTAATGTTATTGTGCATTGAAATCATCAATTGTAAATCTAATAAATTCATCAATGAGTTCCATTTATTTATATAGAAAACATTTCACACAAAATGAAAGCTTCATTCATTAAACCTGAGTTCTGTTTTTATGGCTATTTGTTCAAACATGTAATGCATTTGAAACTTCTTTGCAACAAGAATAACAGGAATATAAACATATTTGTTAGCACATGAATGGCCTTTTCCCACTCATTAACAATAATGCAACACTGGCAGTCAGCTGTTCTTGCCTGTGTAAACTGCTGTGAAAACCCTCACTGCCTTAAAGCAGCTTACAAGTGGCCTTCACTCTTATGAAGGAAGACTCTTCCTGAATGGGTCCTTTTCCCTGAGACTCTGTGCTGTGGATCTAAACACCCTCCCCCCCCCCACCACCTCCACCCACCTCCACCCAACACCCCCACCAACATCCAACCAACCACCCTTGAATGTTCTCAGGAGAAAGTGTGATTATTTTTTATTTTTCCTTGTCAAGAGATTTTGTGATTTGTGTTAGTGTGCTATTTGTTTTGTCTTCCTTCTCTCTCCCTCTTTCTCTCGCTCTCTCTTTTCCTCTCTCATTCGTTCTCTCTCCTTCACTTTCATTCTCTCTCTCACACACATTCCTAGAGCTAGCCATCTCTACACCCGTGCTCTGTTTGAATTATGGAGCGAATCTTGGACGAGTGGAGTTCAGACAAACAGACAGCAGAGAAAAGGCTCAGTATGGAGCAGACTGGGTTAACCACCACCCATGAAGAGAGGGGGGGGGGTAGAGGGAGAGGGAGAGATGGAGAGAGGAAGGGAAAGAGAGCGGGGAGAGAGAGAGGGAGAGATAGAGAGGCAGAGAGAGATGGAGAGAGAGAGGGATATAATCTGTGTCTCTGTCAGCCCATTCATCTCTGCAGGAGTGCTACCATGCAGATCCTCTCTCACTCAGACCTTCTCAGTCGGCTTGACAGAAGGAAATTTTGCAAAGAAAATGATTTGGATATCATTTTGTGCTCACTAGATGTCTATGTGCAATGGACTGTTCAATAAACATATCAACTGAAGTAAAATAACATTTAACAAGTTAAAATATTTGTAGGTTTACTGGGTAATTTTATGGATAAAATAATTTGGTACAAAGTTGGGCAAATTCCATTGTGTCAGAATTTTTATGCTAGATGCCACATTTTGCTGTCCTATGTACTGATGGTTGTAAGTGTCTTTGGGTTTTAGAAAAGCACTATATAAAAATTAAGTATTATTATTATTTCTTGTTTTGTTTGTTTGCTGTTTGTTTTTTTACTGTTTGAGTGGGACAGTTGCTTTTAAAGTACTGCGTCTCGTCTCTTCTGTGCTCAGTGTGACACTTTCCGTGAGACTTACTCTGGAACTCGCCCAGTGGTTCTAGAATGTAACGCCATTGTTATGTCATAAATAGATCACTGGGTCCTGAACTGCTCTGCGCTTATGAGCCTGTAATCACTGAGTTTAAATCTTGCTGCAGTCAGTTTGACTTGCAAAGACATAAAACCACACCAGTGTACACCTACTGGGAGACCAGTGGAGGGCTTGTGGCATGTCACTTCTGTATGTGTTATACCTCATCATTCTTTTCTAGGTGGTTGAAAGTGTGTGTGTGTGTGTGTGTGTGTGTGTGTGTGCAGGACAGACAGATGACTGGTCTGCCAGTACTTCCTGAAAGCTGCAGTGCCCCTATGTGGCCTGGTAGGGTAACGGCGTCTAAGATGGCTCAAACAGAGCAGGTTGCCTTGAACCAGATGAAGACCTTCAGAGTTGTGCTGCCAGTCCGATGTCCCTGTGCTAACGCTCACTGTAGACACCGTGCACACGGAGCTTTTCGAGAGCGGACTTAACAAGGCCCTTCTGGACTTTTGCTTGATTTACTGACTGACCGATTAATTGATTGATTAATCGATTAATTAATGTATTGGCTAACAAAATATAATAAAGCCGCACCATGTGCGGTGTTTCTGCCGGTCCATTCACGGGCAGAAGGTTCTGATGAGGATTCGTTTCCTTCTGGCGGAGGCACACTTGCACTGAGGGGGATCTGACAGGAAGACGTGATCAGAGACCACCGTGATGTTACACCTCATTTCCTGTGAACCCAAACGCTCTTGGTTGGGTTTGCCTCTATCTCCCTCTCTACAGGTGCGGTTTGGGTCCCCGTGATTAGACACATCACGCTAAGCTACAAGGTGTTTTGTTTTTTTTTTTGCAATAATTAAAAATACACTTGTTTTTTTGGTCAGGCAAAAGCAGGATTTCCTGAACATGAATGACAACCCCCTTGAGTGTCATCACATCAGAATGAGAACACACACACACACACACACACACACACACACACACACACACTTTTAGTGTGTTTGCTTGAGGCGTTTTAGTTCATGCTCGTGTTTACGGCGTGTTATGGGGTGGTGAGAATTGCAGAGTGGCCATCGCTCTAATGTTGTATCAGGTGTCCCGTCCACATCAGGTGTGTGTGTAGAAACACACACACACACACACACACACACACACACACACACACACACACACACACACACACACACACTTCACCCTCTCCTCTCTAGGGTTCTTCACCTTTCACATACACCTTAGATGTCATATCTTCTTGGGTGGCTTGGTATTAGTACAGAGAGACTCACATAGCACACACTCAAATCAACACAGACTGCCTTAAGTAAGTGCACAAAATTAACATTTTTACATCTGACATTTGCATAAAAAAACTGATTAAAATGAACACATAGACACCCTACACCCCACCCCCCTCCGCCCACACACACATTCCAGAGCGTAGAAACTCTGCAGTGTGTTTGCTGATGCAAATTAGTCAGCAGAGAATCATCCAACATGGGGAGGAATGTGTGTGTGTGTGTGTGTGTGTGTGTGTGTGTGTGTGTGTGTGTGTGTGTGTGTGTGTGTGTGTGTGAGTGTGAGGGAGTGAGGGAGTGAGAGAGAAAGAGAGAGAGAGAGCTCAAGTGTACATGCCAGAATCTATAGATAGGAGGGATTAGACATACAACCACATATAAATGAACCAATGAGCACCTGGTGTGTGTGTATTGTGGTTTTTGAATACAGGGTGTTTTCATATTATAAAAATGCTTATAATTCCAGTTCAGATTTTACTCATGCTAATTACAGTTTGAAATGTTCACTACGTATTTGAAAGTTATTTATGATACCAAATTGAAAGGCAGCAATGTGAATGAGGCGGTGTCTGGTCCTGATATCAGCAGGAAGGTGTCAGTAGTTCAGGTGTCAGTAGTTCAGGTCTCAGGACTCCTGATCCTGTTACTGGACTCCACTCTTGGGGGGTGGGCGTCTGTGGACCTACTGTGAACAAATAAGTGTTTTTAAAGCAATACCAGTGAGTGCTGTTCCCCCAGTGGCTTTAGCTGGAGAAGCCTGGCAGGGTCTCCTCTGGGGGGGGGTATAATGCAGGGGGTGTTGACCCAGAGCGGCAGGGGCACTTTGAGGAGGAAAATGCCCCCAGGGAAGGTAGAAAGCTTGGCAGATTGACGACTGTGAGCAGGGGTCAATAACAGGCCATGCACCTCACATTTTGGGTAAGAATAAAGGCATTGAAACAGCTATCAGGCACTCAGAGGATGGATGACAGAGAGGAGGTGGTGGAGGCTGGGTGGAGGCTGAGTGGAGACTGGGTGGAGGCTGGGTGGGACTGCTGTAACTACCCCTAACTGCCCCGCTGGACAAGACATGGCTGTGGAATCTACTGTTCAGCTCTTGCTTGTCTTAGGCCTCTGTGTGTGTGTGAGGGAGTGTGTGTGTGTGTGTGTGTGTGTGTGTGTGTGTGTGTGTGTGTGTGTGTGTGTGTGTTCGTGTGTGAGTGTGTTTGTTTGTCCGGTCCTCAGCATCTAATACCTCACAGCCTCGAGGGAGTACATTCCAGCTCTGTGTCCAACCAACTATCTCTCTCTCTCTCTCTCTCTCTCTCTCTTTCTCTCTCTCCATCTCTCTGTCATGGGCACTACTGTGTCTCTCAGAAGCTTGGCTGTGGGTTCAAGAAGGCAGGTGGATACGCGGCTGTGTGTGTCCGTCTTCCTCTTGTCTGATCATCTCCACACACACTCATGCCTGCACCAGCCCCACCTCAGGTGTGTGTGTGTGTGTGTGTGTGTGTGTGTGTGTGTGTGTAAGGAGGAGAGAGAGTGTGTTAGAAGTGTGTCCTCTACTGGTGTCAGTCTTTGGAAGTAGAGCCCATGTAATCTCAGGGTTTCATCACCCCTCTCCTAAATCAAAAAGGCAGTGGGTGGTCCCCTCGTGCTCAGCTGTGGGGCTGTGTGTATATATGCTGGAAGGTATCATTCCTGAAAAAGGGTTCTGCTGTGTGTGTGTGTGTGTGTGTGTGTGTGTGTGAGTGTGTATTTTGGGGGTTCTCAGTGCCTGTGGCGTTTGTTCGACCCTTGCTGTGTAATGGGCTTCCTCTTCTTCACTTACACATTCCTGCAGTCCATAGTACTCTCTCTCTCTCTCTCCCTCCTTCTCTCTCTCTTATATAGTGTCATTTTTCTACTAATGGCAGGACCTTAGCTAAGCAGCACCCCTCCCTTTCTCTCTATCCCTCTCTCTCTCTCCCTCTCTCTCTCTATCCCTCTCTCGTTGGGTGATTTATTCTCTCTGATGTTTTCTCAGGCCCACATGGTCGTGGAGTTTGCACTAGCTCAGCTCAGGCAGAACTGATGTCATTCAAACCCCAGTTAAACAAATGACCCTGTAAATTTCCCCCAATAATGAGAGCAGCAGTGATGAGGAATGTGTGTGTGTGTGTGTGTGTGTGTGTGTGTGAGAGAGAGAGAGAGAGAGAGAGAGAGAGCCAGCTCTACTTTACAGCAAGGAGACGTTCACTGCATTCTGGTCTCTCTTTCTCTCTCTCTCTCCATCTCCATCTTTCCCTCTCTCTCTCTCTCTCTCTGTCACTCTCTCTCTCTGTGGGTAAATACAGAGAGGGATTATGAAAGACCGCACAGAGTCAGCTGGGGGCTACAATAATCTACTACTAATCTTCATCACTATAGAAGATGTATCATCTTGTGCCTTGTATCTGTTCATAATTCTCTAATGATCTTTTTCTCTACCCCTGTTTCTCTCTCTCACTCCCTTTCTCTCACACTCTCTCTCTGTCTCTCTCTTTCATGCTCATTCTCTCTTTTCTTCTCTGACTCAGGTGTTTGTTTTTTTATCCATCTCTCTCTATTTCATTAGTCCCACCCCTTTTGTCTCTACTTCTCCTGGGTACAGACCTCTGACTGCTTGTCTATTTTGGAGCAATGACATCATCTAGAAAGACAGATAGTACCGGGACATCATTGGCTAATCTCAAATGTGATCCAGTCGTCTTCCTCCAGCAGTTTGTGTAGAGGTAGAGATGTTACAGGAGCGAGATTTAGCACCTTCCTTCTTTGACTGTAGTAACCAGTGGGCAAATCGGATTTACTACTGCCGTGGTGATCCGCTGAAGTTTTAGCGTGGAATCGCGTGATATTCCTTAATCCCAGGGTGAAATCATTCCAGATCCATAAGGACTGCACAGCAGCTGGGGCTCTTCTGTGCTCTCGGCACGGTCCCGGTCCGACAGCCGTGACCCCCACCCCACCTCCCCTTCCCCAAGGATCAGATTTGCTCATCAAGCTGACATCACAGGGAATCTGCAGGAGGTCCATAGAACCAGAGTCATTTAGCTGGATTTCTGAGGACTGAGATCATAACGGCGGCTGGGCTAAAGGCAAACTCTAAAGAGCTGGAGCTGTTGTGTTTATCTAGTCGGACGCCTTTGGTGTGTGTGGGTGTGTGTGTGTGTGTGTGTGTGTGTGTGGGGGGGGGGGGGGGGTACAGTAAGATATGTAGTCTTTTGAACAAACACACACAGATGTCTACTTTGACACAGCTGGAAAAGGAACGAAAGTCAGAGAAGGGAGAGAGGAGAAAGAGTGATTAACACTGTGTGTGATTGTTTCATGTAGATGTAAGGGTGTATAAATCCATATGAATGAGTAAATCAACCATTGCCGTCTTAATTCTCTTTTCTTGTTGTGACATGTTGTTGGTATTGTTTCACATTAACTGCCGTTCTTTTCATTAGACATAGATGAGCTCTACAATATCCTATAGTACAATATCCGACAGTAGAGGGTCATTCTTGATTCACTACTTCTCTGGTTGCCTTTTATCTGATAGGATCATGTTAATAAAGCTTACTGAACTGAGAGAGATAGAGACAGAGAGAGGGAGAGAGAGGGGAAGAGGGGGAGAGAAGGAGAGAAGGAGGGAGAGAGAGGTAGAGAGAGGGAGAGAGATAGAGGGAGAGATACAAAGAGAGGGAGAGAGACATAGAGGGAGAGAGTGAGTGAGAGAGACAGGGAGAGAGAGACAGGGACAGAGAGGGAGAGTGAGACAGAGACAGGGAGAGAGAGACAAGGAGAGGGAACATGTGAGACTACTGGTCTTATCCAGACGTTCCTAAGCATCCGTTACCCGGTGTGGTCAGACGATCTGTCCACCGTGTCAGGTCTGGCCTCTTTATCACACCTCATACACTTCCTATCCCACAGTGGCGAACCCAGCCAGGTAGGACGCCCAGTGAGGGGGTGGGAGATGGGGCGGAGACAGGGGCGGAGACAGGGCCTTGTCCACAGGGTCTCATTCCTGCAGGTCTCACAAGGTGTATCTCAATTCAGGGGCTGCAGCCCACGAAGTGCGCATTTGTAGGCCGGTTACGTCACTGCGCCGCGACGAGGCTGTCCCATTTCGTGGGCTCCTTCTTATGCGGCCGACGAATGTAGCCTTCAAAACCCCGAAAACTAAGGATGCATCTGAGTATCCTTCGCGTCCCACCATATCCCAGGATTCATTGGTCTATGAACAATAAACAGGCAGAGTCTAGTGTACGGGCCGAAGAATTCGTTTTTAAATGTCGGTATTTTTTAAATATGGACATTTATACTGCAGTGAGATGCTAAATAACATGCCAGTTATTAATGATATTGCAGGTAAACCTGTGCTTTGAGTATTTACTAAAGAGTAACGTTTATAAAAACACATTGAATTATGTTATGAAGTTATACTTTCCGCCAAACATGTGAATACATGTTCAACGCATTTTCTTTTAGGCATTTGTGGGTGATGTGATATTTGTCGGACAGCGCGCTAACACGTATGTAATGTATGTAACGGGGCAAAGCGTGGTCACGCAAACATACGTCTTGCGAAGACTAGACTGTCTCATTTAACAGCCGTGAGATGCAGCCTACCCGGCCTTCGAAGTGTGTGGCCACCGTGGGCTGCGGTCTACGCGGTCTACCTAGGCTGCAGCCCCTGAATTGAGATGCAGCCACTGACTGAGCCACTGTGTTCGTGACCTAAGTCCTCCTACCCCTGTCTCCTAGGCCGAGGGGCACAATGGGTGAGATACCTTTGGGCAAAGGTGGGTGGTATTTAGAGGTGGAGGGGCATTTGGAGGGAGCAGGTGTCAGTCTGAGGTCCCTTTACTCCCTTCACATGATGCACACGATACAATAACCTAGTGGTTTATTGATAATTGATTATTAAGAACATATTGATCATTGGGTATTGATTTCATAAAGATAAATGGAGCTGTTATATGACCTACAGCCTGGTCACATGTCTTCCCCTGTGCTGCCCGTCCTGAGTGGCATAGAATATAAGTGAGGAGGAAAAACCAGCGTCTGACACGTTCAGGAATATCAGAACTCCGTCACACACCGCAGAGAAAGTGATGAATTTACACAATTAACAAAAACAACAGATCGCATTGTGTGTGTGGCGCTGTAAACCCGTGGGCGTGCGTGTGGGCTGAGGACCTAAAGGTCACATGGTAGTTTTCTTTGGTTCTCAGTCAACGCGGTACATGTGTCTGCCTGTCTGTGTGTGTGTATAGTATCACTTACAGTCAGGCTGTGGAAGATAGCGCACCTATAATACCTTATGTGTGTGTGTGTGTGTGTTGTGGGGGGGGGGGGGGGGGGGGGGGGGGGGGCTGTATAGAATGATTTACAAGTCATCTGGAGAACACATATGTCACTCCTACCTGCATCTCCGGCCAGATCAGATGCTTTAGAGCCCAACAAAAACACTGTTGATCAATGCATGCAAATTCACAAGAGGGCTGGACCTTTCAAACACACTGAGCTCCCACGGGCAACGCTCGTCTGCGGCATGCCCGCCGTTTTTTCTGTCACTGCAGAGGCGGACCAATAAAGAGTCACATAAGCACCAGGTACGGAACGTTACGATTGGGCGGAGTGGAGGGAGGAGGGGCTTGAGCTGCTCAGATGAAGGTGTAGTCTGCAGCGCGAGGCTAGTCATTTTGAGGTGTTACACCTCTGGGTATATCCGGTCCGCCTGTCTGCGTGTGTCTGTGTGTGTGTGAGAGAGGGGTGCGCGTGTGTGTGCATGTGTGTGTTGGGAAATGACATTCTGAGTTGGATGATTTATATACCACTAATAAGTGGTTTGTTTGTTTTTGAAAGAACTAGAGAGAGACAGAATGCTACAGCAGCCTGGGAGGGACGTGAAGAATGTCGTCTGTACAGTTCAACTTGAGCAACTTGCTCAGAAGATCATAAATAATATTTTTATTATTGCAATAAAAAAATGTGAGACCCAGAAAGGTGCTGAATATTTATTAATATTATTAATGTTGTTGGTTTTGTTATGCTTTGTAGTTGTTATATTTTGTTGTCCTGTTAGCTGGATATGGAGTATGTGCTTTTGAAGATGAATGAATAAATGTTTTGTTGATGTTTTTTTTTTTCTTTTTGCTGCAGCGAATAAGCCGTTAATGGCAGTGACTCATCTGCTTAACATAAAACCACCACAAACCCAGTACGGACAGGAGTCAAGAACCCAGTCAATTACTGGAACACGTCCACCCAGTTAATTACTTCTGATAAGAATCTTACCTGAATGCACCTTGTCTGCGTGTTGTCTAGAGGTCCTGTCTCCATATTAAATCACATTCTTGTAAAACCTTCAAGCATACAAGCAACGTTGGCTACAGAGAGGAGTGCTCACTTGAGTTTATATTTACATTTATATAATTTGGCAGAGTGACTTGCTTAAATGTCTATCAGAAATGAAGATGTGCTAGAATAAACAGGATCGTGTCAAGAACTCCATCAGACACCAATCAGGTGGAAGCGCTGGCTAAAGCAGGAAAGAAGAGAGAGACTATTTAAAAGTACATTTTTAAGTGTTTATTGACTCTGTGAAGTCCAGTTGATTGAAGATGTTGGTTCCACACCTGGGTCTTACTGGGTCTTACTGGGTCTTACGTCTTACTGCATGTCTTCTGTGTGTGTTGAGGGTGATGTTTGAGTCCAGCGGTGTTAGAGGCTGAAAGATGTTGTTGTGCAGAACTGAGCTCAATTAGAGCTGTTAGGGACAGGGGAGCCAGTCCAGTTTGGTCTTTGTAGGTGAGCATCAGTGTTTAATTGGTGATGTTAGCAGTACCAGTGGAGGGTCGAATGAGGTCCAGTGCTCTGAGGGCACCACGAAGAAGATCTGACAGAGGATATCTGCAGTAGTCCAGGACACTCACAAAAACATCACAGGCCTCTGTTCTATGTTCTTTCTGTTGGGTGACCTGAGGTGCAGGAGTGAGCAGCCCAGTCTGTGTAGTGCTGGAGTGGCTTTCCTTTGCACTTCTCAATCCAGCCATGCAGGAGCCTAATCTGAAACCCCAGACTGAAGGAATAATCCAGAGGGAATGTGGTACACACTCCTGCATGGCTGGGGTGAACACCTGTGGTGGCACGAGCGCCGTGCGGCTTCGGCTGGACGTCCCTGGGGTGACGGGAGAGCTTGCAGTCCTGTTCCTGGACAGCAGCAATAATGAGGGTCTTGTGCAGAACGCAGTGGCTGGACACCTGTGGTCCAGAACAGCAGGGACAGGCAGGTGCTGTCTGGGAAACCATGTGTTTCTTCCTCTCAAAGCAGTTGTGGCTTAGGAATCCATCCAGCCGATTTTCGTTCATTATTCTTCCGCTCCCATCGGCTCTCGAGCCTTCGGAGCCAGTGGTGGTGTTTTGGACCTTTCCCACAATCCTTTGCACTGATGATGTCACCATGATTAGGACCCCGGTACAGTTTTGGAAATAGATTATGTCTTCAATCTCTTTGAGATAGAATCTCATAAAAGGTGAGATTGGCATGGGTGTCATGTGAGCTACAACAACTTGAATGTTACAGTTTAAAGTGTAGAAACAGACTGGTCATTCAGTCCGTAAGACGACGTGAAGGAAGGTTTGATACCGCAGTATTTTTAATATGTTCTCTTATGTCATAGTGGTCTAAGTGTTATTATAGGGTAGGGTGGTTTAAATTACAGACATAAACTATACATTCTCTTCGTGTGTAAAGCTGAATTGACTGACATTGCTATCATGATTAGTGAATGTAAAAATCCTATAAGCCATGAGAGAGAGAGAGAGAGAGAGAGAGAGAGAGAGAGTGAGTATGTGTGTGTGTGAGAGAGATATGTGTGGTAGGGTCCAGTCCAGTTTTGATTTATGACACTGGCTAGTTCTCTCTACCAGTGTTTAGTGTACAGCGAGACCCTGTCAACTTATACGACACACCTCCATAAATTACTGATCATTTAAAGCAACAGTGTGTGTGCGTGTGTGTGTTCATGTGTGCATGCATGCGCATGTGTGTCTGCATTTGTGGGTGGGTGGGAGAAAGAGAAAGAGAGAGAGAAAGAAAAATGATTTATGACCAACATGTAGGACATAATTCCAACGTTGTTTAGCAGATGGCTAGCTAATAGCTCATGAATCTTCAGCGTTTTTACAGTGTAACAGACGATGGTAAATCAGCTGTGATTTACGTAACACTTCAGACGTCTTCCCATGTGGCGTTAGAGTGGAGCACATGAGCAGTGAGCCGCTAACCTGTGTGCTAGCCCCCTCTGCCCAGCGACCACGCTAGCCCCCTCTGCCCAGCGACCACGCTAGCCCCCTCTACCCAGCGACCACGCTAGCCCCCTCTGCCCAGCGACCACGCTAGCCCCCTCTACCCAGCGACCACGCTAGCCCCCTCTGCCCAGCGACCACGCTAGCCCCCTCTGCCCAGCGACCACACTAGCCCCCTCTGCCCAGCGACCACACTAGCCCCCTCTGCCCAGCGACCACGCTAGCCCCCTCTGCCCAGCGACCACTCTAGCCCCCTCTGCCCAGCGACCACGCTAGCCCCCTCTGCCCAGCGACCACGCTAGCCCCCTCTACCCAGCGACCACGCTAGCCCCCTCTGCCCAGCGACCACGCTAGCCCCCTCTGCCCAGCGACCACGCTAGCCCCCTCTGCCCAGCGACCACGCTAGCCCCCTCTACCCAGCGACCACGCTAGCCCCCTCTGCCCAGCGACCACGCTAGCCCCCTCTGCCCAGCGACCCTGAGTCGGACACGTTTGGCTTGAAAACATTGTGTTTATTTTTGATCTCCGAGCTGATTTCATTAAGTCATCATGAAGTGCAAAATCCAGATCACTGGAATGAAATCCTGGAGAGAAATGTTAGTTTTTCTTTTTAAACCTGATCATACTGGATCTTACTGGACTTGACCAGTTGTTGACTGGACCAGTTCTGGACTGGACCTGACTGGCCTGGGTCTGGGTTGTTGGAAAAGCATTTACAGAAGCAACAGTGTGTTCTGTTGTTGGAGTGTGATTGAGAGTGGTTTAGATGTCTGGATTCTGTCAGACTTGGTGTGCTAGCTTTATTTTTGTCAGAGTAGGTATTTGTAAAGAAACGCCATCGGCTCCTCGTGAGTGTCTGAAGAGTTCTGACTGGCCACATGTTCAGACCTGCTTACCACAATAAAAACAGTCTATTAAAATCCTGTTTCCTGGAGTCAACCCACAGATATGCAGTGAGACACAATTCAGGTGTTCATGTCTGTGTGTGTCTCTGGAGTGTTTACAAGTTTCTCAGAAAGAAGGTGTGTGTGTGTGTGTGTGTGTGTGTGTGTGTGTGTGTGTGTGTGTGTGTGTGTGTGTGTGTGTGTGTGTGTGTGTGTGTGTGTGGAATAACACTCTTGGATCAGAGAGAATAGCCTACATGTAGAATTAGGGCTTCTCAGTAAAGTGACACCAACCTCAGTCCTTCCCTTATAGGTGGTCCTGAGGTGTGTGTATGTGTTTGGGTGTGTGTGTGTGTGTGTGTGTGTGTGTGTGCATGAGAGAGAGAGAAAGGCAGGAGTGGGAGAGAAATATTCTGTTCGGCTGTTCCGTGTGTGAGTTTCCCCCATGGTCCTCAGGGGCAGCGGAGGTAGGTGTGGCCTGCTCTCCGTGCCCCTCCTCTGTTCTCCTCTCTCCTCAGGGACCTCCCCTTACCACCTTACTCCCAAATTTATGCAAAGACAATAACCCCTAATTGCAGTATCACTTTACACATTCCTCCAGAGTCCGTTAGCAGCTCTGTCTGATCACCAGTCTGTGGTGTTCCGGTGGAGTTCCGGTGGTGTTCCCATGTTGTTCTCATGGTGTTCCTGTGGTGTTCAACGGGAAGAGATAGAGGGGAGTGGAAGAAGAACCCAAAAAAACCACCGCCACCATATTTCCATTCTCATGTGGTCATGATTTTTTATTACACTGGCTTGACTTTGAGATATTTGCGATTTGTGTTCTCTCTTCATGAAGAGTGAATGTGGAATACACACTAAAACACAGATTGGAATGGAAAGCATGCTAAAACACAAAATGGACAGGAACATGTGCTAAAACACAGAACAGAATGGAAAACATGCTAAAACACAGACCACCAACGCCCACACTTACAGGTGGATGCACTGAGCTGCAAACTGCTGTTAAAGTAGGTTTCAAGTAGGAGTCCATGGATGAAAACAAATAAAAGATGCTCTGATGTAGTGAATCGTCATCATCATGGTACGCCAACCTCCTGTTGGAGTGGAAAGAGGGATGTATGCATTACAAAAGCACACAGAAACATACCTCTCTCTACCCCCCCCCCCCCACCCCAATCAGTCCTTCCCGTCTCTCTTTCTCAGCGTTTAAAGCTCTCAAGCTCTCTCCCTCTCTCGTGAGGCTTCTGTTCCACTGGAGTTAGTATTTCCACCATCCCTCTTGCTACAGCCCTGCCCTACCCTTTCTCTCTCTCTCTCTCTCTCTCTCTCTCTCTCTCTCTCTCTCTCTCTCTCCCTAAGCCACCATTAACTGTTCCTTTCTGCTCTGGGGGTTTGTTGTGGTGTCTGTGCAAACTGGGGAGGCTTTGCCTCTGTGTCTGGCTACTCTCCAGACTGTCCAAACACGCTGCACCTGAGCTGCACCAGAGCTGCACCGAGCGGATTATGGGATTTTGAGTCTGGGAGTACATGTGTGATGTCTCTGAGCCCAAGATCCTCCAGACCCACTGCGGTTCCTTCACAGCTGCCTGTCTAAGTCCAGTTGATTGAACTTTCCATTAGACAAGGCTGGTGTTTGTTGGAGTGTAGCATGACTCAGGGTGTGTTTGGAATAAGGGAGAGTTCTGTTAGTGATGTAATAATGGCATAGCTAGCTGTCACAATAGGCAGCAAACAGGTTCTAGAATGACACTGGAAATTCTAAGACCAGGTTTACTCATCTAACTACAGCGATGGTGGCATTTACAGATGTGGTACTAGTGGGGGAAGTGATTGAACAGGTCAAGAGGGGGCATGATTTATATAAGACTGGCACCTGTGCTGTGCTTATGATACTGACCTTCACTGGTCTACTGGGAAATGGTGTTCGTGTAGATCCATATGTAGAAAGCTTTAATTTTGCTCTTTTCCAAGTCCTAATCCTAGTCTCACTGTTGGTAAGTGTGAATATATGTATATAAAGATCAGTCATTGTGTTTTTAGTTGTTTGTACTATGTTGTACAATTTGTTTTGTACTTATCCTGCTGTCCTTTTGAATGTACGTTGTAACGAGTTAGTAGATTTACTATCACAAGCTTAATTAATTTGTGAATTCAGCATTCGAAATTTGTGTACGCATTTCTGACTCTTTCGGCACCGGGATAGGCGTTAGGCCATAGTTATAGTCGTGTGTGAAAAAGACAGATGATGCTAAATCCCCAGATTAGCTGAGTACACTCCTCAGAGACGCGCGAGTTTCAGCTGAGCGGACAAATCAAATCCTGCAGGAATTCGTTTGTGAACGGAGATTGATACACCTGATTGCATCTGTACAAAAAGGTGAGATTAACTCGTAGTTTGCCGCAGCTCAGCGTAAATCTGTGACATGCATGGCTGCTTTTTCTCTAAATCGTTTTTAGACACCTGTGTCTGTGCTACACTTACAGTGCCAAAATTGGGTAAATACATCTGCAAATGGACTCCCACTTGGAAGGTATTTCCAAATTTTGCATTTACATCTTATGTTTACACCCGCATTTGATCGTTCTTGATCTGCCACAGTTTGGAACATATTCTTTTGTTTTTGTCTGTTGCATCATAATTACACTTTACAACAATTACAACATATGCTTTTAAAAAGCATCCATCCATCCATCCATCCATCCATCCATTTATTTGCCAGTTTAGAGGAAGAAAAGCTAAAAGTTTTTAAGCAGTTTTTTACTGTCATTTCGATCGTTTGTGATTGCGCCTGCGCAATATACGCGTCACGTGCAGGATTCATGTCTCACAACAAACGCGTCGGTTGTAAAGACGTACATCGCCCATTTTATCTGAGACAGGCTCGTAATTCGGAGTGCCTCTCTATGTTTATGAAGCCGAAGTGTATAGCACATATAGAGTAAAAATCGTTGTTTGGCTTGCTTCCAAACTCATTGAGGAGTCAGAGATCGAATGTCTGACACCCTGGCCCTTCTTCTGTAAAAGTGTGATATGAAACCAACTGGGTCTGAAAGGATTACACGTCGTCTTAAAAACATACAGCTTTTGCCAAATGTTGTAAAATCGAGGCGAAAGGCTCAAGGGGGAGACTTAATCGTAACGAGAAAGGACTCTGAACGCCAAGGTGAATATTATCCCAGAGGCAAAACTGGCACGCCGTCCGTGATGGAGGGATGGATCGGGAGCGGTATTTTATATAGATGACAAATTGCAGGTATATTTTCTTGACAGGTGCGGAATTCTGAGTCGGCGCTTTGCCAAGTTCCGGAAAGGGCGTGAGTATGACACTGTCTGTGTATGAGGGCTAAAAAGATTACTATAAAAAAAATAACACCCACTTTCACGTTTCCGGTTTCCCTGAAAGTGCAACACCCACCTGAGTTTGAAAATTGCGCCACCCCCTAGCCTGTGCCCAGCTGTGTAGAAAGCCATGCTTGTTTGCAAGTTTGTTGAGTTTTTTAACATTACTCATGAGTCTGTGTTGGCATTTAGTATATTGTACTATTTACGCGTGTGTGCGCGCGTGTGTGCGTGTGAGCACACGTGTGCATGTGCGTGCTCAAAAGAGCTTCCATGCTCATCACGACTTGGCTTGTAATCACAAATAATCAATCAACTGTCTGCGGTTGAATTTCTGCACACAGCTCTCTAATGACATGTCTTAGCCCTCTTTCCCAGAGTCTTGGGTGAATGATATCTTGAACACAGCTGTGCAAAACGGGTGGACCAGCGATACCGTTAGGTTACTGGAGAAAAACCGACATACGAATCTTATGATGAAGTAGTCAGCAGACCACCTACTGTC
This sequence comes from Brachyhypopomus gauderio, assembly GCF_052324685.1. NCBI lineage: Eukaryota > Metazoa > Chordata > Actinopteri > Gymnotiformes > Hypopomidae > Brachyhypopomus > Brachyhypopomus gauderio. Next base: position 35,495,921 of record NC_135213.1, read on the forward strand.
TCCTATTACCGTGAAATCCATACCGCATATCATATTTTGTATCACTGTAAAGACGCAGTAGCCAAGCCTAATGCTGAAATAATAGTCCTCACACTCTCTGTGAGGGAGAGAGAGGAATAAGGATATCTATGTTTTTCCTTTGTCTCCCTGTGTGTGTGTGTGTGTGTGTGTGGGTGTTCACCGACATGGAAGTGACCATAACATGGCCTGTCCTTCCTCACGAGGATGACAAGGCAGAGACAACAGACCACACAGACATAGGACATACTACCCTTACTGTGAATGAGGAGATACAGCTAATACTATAGAAGTAGAAGGATAGATCTGAGTGGTACTTCCTGGCGATGCTTCCCTGACACGCGAGATACATATTCTTCTGGATGGGGCTTCCTGACGGCACGTCAACTTCATGGAGTTGGCACTCCTGGAAGGAACATGTAGCTCATTAGCTTTCCTGATATTTCTCAGGACATCAATGAACACCTTATGAATGGCTTATGAACACCTTATGAACACATTATGAATGTCTTATGAATGCCCAATGATCTGACAAACACCTCTGCCAAACCAGCCTGGATGTTGACGACAACAAAGATGCTTTCAGTCATTCCCTTGATGCTTCATTGGACAGAACTATCTAGTGTGACAAACATCTTCTCCTGGGAGAATACACAAGTAGATTGTGATGACAACTCCAATGGAATAACTGCAAGACACAGTGTTAGTGTTCTGAACAACAACATTCTCCAACTGTTTGTTTTGTGCTCTGCTTGTCTGGTTACCTCCTTGGTGGCGTTGAAAATGATGCCTCCGTAACCTCGGTTACATGTGATGCTGAATTGCAGTGTCAACACACGATGGACTGAAGTCACCTGTACATGATGTTCCTTCAGAAATCTTTGTTTTCACACAAAAGTCTTATAGAAACTTTGATTTGATACCAGCTCTGCTGACCTACAAGGGTTTTGGGGCAAAGCTTACAGCCTGTAGGACTCTTCTCACTAACTGGTCTATCTTGAAAATGCAAAAACAACTGAGCAAACTTGGCCAACATTCCAAGTTACCTCTGGTTTGTAGAACGGTATTGGCGGCTTACAAAAGCCCACAAAATTCTGTCATGTCAGAGTCTAACGTGTGCCACAACAGATCTTCATCAGATCCTCAGATCTACTTTATGGTCTTCAAAAACAAAGTTTCATTCAAGTTTAACGAATCCCCAAAGTTCACTCAAGTCCTTGCAGCCATTAAAAGGATGAAGAACAAATGTCATTTTCCTAATGGACTACATGCTGAGATTTTAAAACAGTGATGTGTATCTTGCTTGTGGTATGGTTTCCGTTCACCAAGTGTTTAGGATGTGTTTCTGTAATTGTCTTGTAAAGTTAGACAAGGAATGTTTTGGAAATATCCCCAGGAAGCAACCTCAATATATCTATGATAATCAATTTTATCTTTGTAGCTTGGAAAATTCAAGATGGATCCAACCGTGTAGGAGTGTTTACATTACATTTACATTTACTGACCTCACTAAAGCTTTTGATTCTGTCAGCTGATAAATTCTCTGGTTTTGTTAGTATTGGTCTGTATTGTTGCAAAATGTATGATTTCTGTATTTTTTTAAACTAATAAAAAATATTACAAAAAGAAATGATCTGGCTGGTACTTAAAGCTGCAGTAGGTAAGTTTAGGAAGAGAGGGCAAGCTCCACCTCCACAGACACGCCTCCAGAGCCCCGCCTCCAAAGCTACTCCCCACAAAAGACAACTCCCCGCAAAATGTCAACATTGCTTGCAAACAAGCAATCTGAAATAAAACTTATGGACAGTTTTGCTGTGAAGATATAGATATTGCTGTGACTAGATATTGCTGTGAAGTCTACAGCAATATCTAGTCAGTATATGAACAAGTATTACAGTGCTTAGGTGTTTGTACAATAACAGAAACTGCCATGAATCATTTTAAATAAGCAGTAAACCTACTGCTTTAGATATTTAGGTATGTTAGCTCAGGTACATGTACATATCAGGGCAAACGTCACACTGATACAACTGTGTTAACATTTCACAAATAACATGTTAACAAATATTTTCAGGAACATACAAATTAAATGCTAATCAGCAGCCTTAGCATCAGAAACAACGTTACCCAAACTGCAGCATCACAGTACAATGAGAAATGTTACTACAACCATTACAATCTAAGCTTTGTGGTTAGCCTCTTCTAACTTTCTAGGTAGCTAACTGGCATTGGTTTTGAACTTTTTCAGGCCCTGTAGCTCTTTCCAATTCTGAAAAGCTGCTTGCTCTAATGTTTAACCATGTTTTAGATTGGGCTTGGTGTAATTCTTTCCTTTTAGCTTGCTTTTATTCATTTGTCATCTTTTTTACCTGTCATTGTTGTATAAGCTTTTGTTGTTAAAGGAGGGATTGGCAGCTTTTTCACTGATGATTGAACTTCTCGCAATGTTTTTGAAGTCGGTTGCCGATTGCGGTTGATTGAGTGAATGCATGCACTTACGCAAGAAGTGACTGACTCCATCAGCCACTCCTGGCTCTCATTGGCTGTTCTAATTTGCGCAGTGGCATTAGGAGGACTGGGTGGAGCCAGAAGAGCCAGAGTTTTTTCACAGATTATTTATCTGATGTGCAGGACATAGTGACAGATTTAGCAAAAAATATTTTCATATTTCTTACCTACTGGTGCTTTGTACATTTATTGTGTCACACAGATTTCTTCTCAATCTTTTCAAGCAGTGATTAGCAAATTGAGTATGTTTTGCGGTCAACAGTCTGCCAGTCTGCACCCTGTCCTGTGAACAGTGGAGTGAAGCAGGTGTGTGTACTAGTCCCTATGGAGTGAAGCAGGTGTGTGTACTAGTCCCTGTAGAGTGAAACAGGTGTGTGTACTAGTTCTTGTGGAGTGGAGCAGGTGTATGTACTACTCCCTGTGGAGTGCAGCAGGGGTGTGTACTATTCCCTATGGAGTGCAGCAGGCGTGTGTACTAGTCCCTGTGGAGTGCAGCAGGGGTGTGTACTAGTCCCTGTGACTTTCACTTATTTTTGGCAGCAGTCACACTCCTGTGTCACAACTCGCTCAAGAAAGAAAACGGCTTACAGATTAAATTTAATCTAGATGGGAATCCATTCAACATCCGATGCCTCCAGGCTAGAACGCACACTCCTGTTGTCTATATTCATGCGCTGCAGGGTGCAGACGACGGGGTTTTTTTTCTCGCAATCCTGCAGCTGTGCAAGACACTCAAGATATTCTCTCTAATTATTCTACTCTGGTGTGCATGGTTTGCTGGGTATTTTAGTCAATACACAAAAGCAACAAAATAGATCATTTTACAAGCAAGATCTACATCCTCTGTCAGACCAGTATTGGACATTGCAGGTACGTTGTAGGTACTGAAGATCACCCAGCAGTCCTGCTGCCTTTGTAGCATGTTGACTTCCTCCTGCTCGCCTGTGTTGATGTCCAGGTTTTCATATCGCTTGGTTCAGCTGCATTTAGAACTACTTCCTTGAGTGTTTGGCAACAAACCATCTTATTAACAAAGCTTCAGTCTACCAAAAACAATATGTTTCAACACAATTGTATGGCACCGCAACCTGGATAGCATTATATCCGGAGTATCCATAGTGGCCATAGTATTAGACCCCTTGGAGCCTGCCATATAAGGCATCTCCATTCAATCCTCAGTATTACCTGGGAAGACCATATCCCTCTTGGTGGGATAATTCAACAGTCAAACCCTCAGTATGGAGAGAGCTCTAGACCAGAGGTAGTGCAGGTCAGGGCTGAGGATCCTGAGGTCAGAGCTAGTGATGTTGTTTTTACTGGAAGCATCCAGCAGTCATCTTCGCTAGATATGGACTGTGAACATGTGACGTGCTAATGGTTGTTTGGGTGTGTGTGTTTGATACACCTTGTTTGGCTTGCTTTTCCAATGATGTCATTCTGTTACTTTATCTTATCTTTATATTGTCTCTTTTTTTAGCTTGGAAGGTGAAGTAGGTGTGTTTGTGTGTGTGCGTGTGTGTGTGTGTGTGCGTGTGTGAGTGTGTGTGTGTGTGTGTGTGTGTGTGTGTGTATTATAAACTGAACATAGTCAGTGACCTGGAACATGCTGTCAGTCATGAGCTCCGAGGTGTGGCTGATGTAAGGAGGTCTTATCTAAAACTTTCGCAACAATAAAAACACAGCATTGGCTCTCAGGTTTAAAGCAGCAGAAAGGAGATTCTGTCATTACAGAAAGTTACCAAATCTGGGCACATGTCCCATAGACGTATACAGTTGTGATCAAATTTATTCAACCCCCACTGAAATAAAGTGTTTTGGCCAGTTTGACATTGATTTTGATCATTTCAGTCATCTTATTTACAATTATATCAAAGAGGCACTTATAAATTAGACAAACATAACATAATATTTATGATGGAATAACCACAAATGTCTTTACTGTGCTCACATCATTATCAGTTTTATTCAACCCCCTAGTGACATAATTTTTTAGTACTTAGTACAACATCCTTTTCCAGTTATGACAGCTTTCAAGCGTGAAGCATAGCTTGACACAAGTGTCTTGCAGCGACCTATGGGTATCTTAGCCCATTCTTCATGGGCAAAAGCCTCCAGTTCAGTCACATTCTTAGGCTTGCGCACTGCAACTGCCTTCTTTAGGTCCCACCAGAGGTTCTCAATTGGATTTAAGTCTGGTGATTGCGATGGCCACTCTAGAATGTTCCAGCCTTTCATGTTCAACCATGCTCTAGTGGACTTGGATGTGTGCTTCGGATCATTGTCCTGTTGGAAGGTCCAACGTCTCCCAAGCCGCAGGTTTGTGACTGACTCCATCACATTTTCCTCCAAGATCTCCTGGTACTGAAGGGAATTCATGGTACCCTGCACACGTTGAAGCTTTTCTGTACCATTAGAAGCAAAACAGCCCCAAAGCATAATTGACCCCCCGCCATGCTTCACAGTAGGCAAGGTGTTCTTTTGTTCATAAGCCTGGTTCTTCCTTCTCCAAACATAGCGCTGGTCCATTGTCCCAAACAGTTCTAATTTAGTTTCATCTGACCACAGTACACTGTTCCAAAACCTTTGTGGCTTGTCCACATGACTTTTGGCATACTGCAGTCGACTTTTCTTGTTCTTTGGAGTCAGCAAGGGGGTGCGTCTGGGCGTTCTGGCATGGAGGTCTTCGTTATGCAGTGCGCGCCTTATTGTCTGAGCTGAAACTTCAGTGCCCACATCTGACAGGTCTTTTTTCAGTTCCTTAGCAGTCACGCGGGGATTTTTCTCCACATTACGCTTCAGGTAGCGCACAGCAGTCGCAGTCAGGATCTTCTTTCTGCCACGACCAGGTAACGTTTCCACTGTGCCCTTTAACTTGAACTTGCGAATGATACTTCCGATAGTGTCTCTTGGAATATTTAACAACTTCGCAATCTTTTTATATCCATTGCCATTCTTGTGAAGAGCAATAACCTCTTCTCTTGTCTTCTGGGACCATTCTCTTGCCTTCACCATGCTTGGAAACACACCAGTAGATGTCTAGAAGGAGCTGAGTATCACAGTCCTTTTAAATCTGCCTAATTGGTGCTTATCATGCTTGATTGCTGCTCGTTGACATCCACAGATGTTTTCAATACCTGATGGAAAACACTGGAATGAACCTCTGTTCTTAGGAGTGGTAGTCGTAAAGGGGTTGAATAATTGTGTCAATGAAGAAATCACAAAAAGGCCATTTAATACTTTATGACAAAAAAAATTGATGCTATCTTAGTTGCATTTAGTTCTTTAACAAGTCCTTGTAAGATTTCATTATGAACACAATTACAAATGTGCACTGAATTCCATAAAACCCTTCGCAGCATTGGGGGTTGAATAAATTTGATCACAACTGTACATGCGCTACTGGATCGTCACATCCCACAGATGAAAACAAGCGTTACATGGAATATGGGGCTTGCCCTCACACCATCACAACAATGTCAAATGTCCTGCCCAATATATAAATAATTATTCATTTAATAACTGAAAAAATTGATACATATACCTTGTATGTACCATATACATATATTTGAATAGATTTTCAATGTATTCCTGCTGTGCTGGTACATAACAGATCACAGGCTAGACTGTGTCAGACTAATTTCAGATCAACGCTTTCCCATAGGTGAAGATATGTGATTTTGCAATCAACCAATATTAAACAAAATATAGACGGAATGTCTCATAGTTCCCTGTGATTGGCCACCCTGGATTGTGTGTGCATCATGTGCTCAAAGTGTGAGCACACAGAAACAAACAGCATGTCCGTAAGCGGGACAAGTGGATTGATTTCCTTCTCCTCTTCCTCGGACCACCTCCACCTTTCTCTTGCTCTAGCGTGTGAGGTGAGTGACCCGTCCCCTCATCTCTCCACGGTGGCACATGGAGCCCCACACGGATGGGTGGAGCTGTTCACGGCAGGTGTAGTGACGCGGAACAAGCTCTTTGAAGCAGCGGCGAGCTGTTTGGAGCGCCAGGTGTAACACTACACCTGTCACCTGCGCTACGCTGCTCTCTGTGTGCACACCCACTTGGCCTGACAAAATGACAAAATGACAAGGGTTTAGGCCCCCCCCCCCCCTCCAGCCCCCTTAAAATCACCTTTTACTTCTGCTTCAGTACAAAATGGAAAGTCTTGTCAGCCCCCCTGATAAAGATCAGCAGAAAGTGAAGTGTAAACTCTTTGGGGGTTTTTGTAGTGATATTGGAGCTTAGAAATGGGACAGGAGGGTGTAGGAGAGAAAAGCGTGGACATCAACTCTGGGCGATCGTTTGGGGTGGAGTGGGGCAGTCGTCTGGGGTGGAGAGGGGCAAACGTCTGGGGTGGAGCGGGGCGGTTGGGGCGATCGTCTGGGGTGGAGCAGGGCTGTCGTTTGGGGTGGAGTGGGGCCTTCGTCTGGAGTGGAGCGGGGCGATTGTTTGGGGTGGAGCGGGGTGGTCGGGGCAGTCGGGGCGGTCGGGGTAATCGCCTGGGGTGGAGCAGGGCGGTCGTTTGGGGTGAAGTGGGGCCTTCGTCTGGAGTGGAGCGGGTCTCAGATCACCAGTCAGGTTTCAGTGCATTTTGCAGAATTAAAAGAACATTTTATTATATATAAAATTATATAATAATCATTTGTATTTATATGTACAGTTTGTTTATATTTTTATAAACAAACATATAGCACTGTGAATTCCTTCTTTGAATGAAATACAAATATACTTTTACTAGGGGTACATTGTACCAAGGGTATGTTTGTCAACCTGTGTGTATGTGTCGGACCTGAACACTACTACTGGCCCAAATACACACACACACACACACACACACACACACACACACACACACACACACACACACACACACACACACACACACACACACTCTTCTGTGTGCAGCAGGTGTTTATGTTAATAACAGTGACATGCTTTGGCCTGTGTCATGTCATTTTCTGAGTCCAGGCAAAATGCAGGCATGTGGTCTGACAGGAAGGTCTCATTCTTCTCTTCCTGCGACACCTTTCATAAACATAAGCCGACATGCTTCACCTCTGCACCTTCGTGCGTGTGTCTGTCTGCGTGGACGTCCACTGGAATGTGTCAGTTGTGGAACGAGCGCGCGACTTGTTACTTCCTTTACTTACCTATTGCGCATGTCAAGTTAAACGCGTTACTGCCGACCTCGTTCTCAGCCACTTCCCGGGTGGGAGGAGTCAAAATGACGCTTTGGGCTAGTTTAGGCTTCTGAAGGGCGGGTTTTACACTGAATTTGTGCGGGACCTGGCAACCCTGCTCCGTTAGTCGGCGACTCAAATCAATATCGTCGTCATTAGTGTTCCTCGCCAGTTGTGTCAGCGGCACTTCTGGTGGCTAATCGCTTCTCACTCAGGGATGAGCTGCGTGACAGGATGAATGTCCTCTGCACTCAACATTCAACATTACCGTTTTATTTACCAAAATCCGATTGGGTTCGTCTGGCTGATTGGGTTCGTCTTGTTAAAGCACTTTTAAAGCTCGGTTCCTTCGCTTGTCCTCGGGAGGAACGAAGGTATTTTCCCTGAAACCCAAACGCAGCTCTGTGCCAACTCTTTCCTCCTCCGTCCGAGCGCGCAGCTGCAACCATCATTAATTAAAGTCAGATAAATCGACCTCGCGCAACCGGAGAAGTGGCGGCCGTAACGGATCAGCGAGGTCAGCCTCCGAACTTGTTCCATTCGTCACCCGAGCCCCGAGAGTGAGACATTAATAACGGGCAGGTAATCGGGATTAGTCGTTTAAAGTGACTCGTGTTGCGAAATTGCGAGATTAATTTCTATGTTGTGGCCATTCAGGCGAACTGAGGTTTGTGTTTTAGTCAGAACATTAACGGAGCACTGACGTCGTCAGCTGGACAGTCTGGCAAGTCCGCGTGGTTTTCTGGCGGCGTTTATTTCTGGGTGCCGAGATTTACAGTGCCTTTTCGTCTTGTAGAGGCGGATCTGGCGGTGTGACAGGTCCACAAAGCTCTCTGTAATGTGTGTGTGTGTGTGTGTGTGTGTGTGTGTATGCGCGCGCGCACGCGTGTCCATGCGCAAATCTGTGCCAAAGATAATAGATGCAGCTTTGCACAGCGCGGGCAGCTGATTGGCACCCCTGGCCGCGTGCCACATACCTGCCAGGTGAGGGGAATTTATTCAGTAGGCGTGTCCAAGCTCTCCAGAACACGAGCTACCCAATCGAAGAGGCCCCACTACTGTAGCCAATCCCCACACTGGCCTGTTTGAAGTGACCTTCCATGGGCCCTGAGCAAAGCCCACAATGATGGACCTGAGCTCCATCTGATACTCCACCAGTGCTACACCGACCCATGACGAAGCACCATTAACCATTTATCTTCCATGCAATGTCCATGTTTTGGCTATTTGAAACCTCAGACTCCATAATATTTACAATTTTAGTGCAAAAATTGTAGTATTGTAAAGTCTGTATTAATGGATTTCACTTTCAGGAAGTAAATATAAAGTTGCGATTTCAGGTTTGAAGCTCTTGACGTTAATGTTAGTCGTTCTGATAATGTCTGGTTACCCAGCAGGACTCATGCACAAGGTAAAAAAAACACCTTGCAACTGAAAACAGGAACACAGGAAGGGTTTTGCGGAAACTCACTAATGACAGGCTGATCACTGAGCAGATGTCAGGAGGAGGTGACCATGTTGGGGTATATAGGTTCAGCAGACACCTGTACAACTGCTAACAGAGCCCTCTTCACGGCAAGTAAAACAGTCCAGTTCAGATGTCTCTGAGAACCACCAGGCACCAGACCACCAGGCACCAGAACCACCAGGCACCAACACCATAAACTGGGATCCTGCCAGTGAAACCACTTCAACCTGAGAAGCTGAGAGCCGATAGCTGTGCAGGACTCAGATGTAGGACGTCCTGTTTGTGGTTGTTCTGCTTTGGGTCCCGAGTCCCATCAAGGCCTGAGTGCACAGGATGGACCAGCACAGCCTGGCGCTGCTTAGCCTGATATCTGCATCCCGTCAGGACTGACGGGAGTGACGGGCAGCCTGTAGGAGACGAGCGTGACTGGGGGGGTGAAGGAAAAACACCCCGCCTTCTCTCTGTTTGTTTGTCACTTCCTTTACCCTCACTGTTACTGTTTCTGTTTTTTTTCTCTCTCTTTCTCTTACTTCACTCTCTCTCTCCACCCCCCTCTCTCTCTCCACCCCAAACCACAGAAGGAGCTGCAGCTGACCAACATTTGTAATAAATTCCTTCTGCTCTGACAACGTGCAGGATGGGATTTTTCAAAGACTTAGTGCTTGTGCCATGCTGTCTCCCTGTACCATACGTTTAGCATTACAGCCTGGCTGGCAACGGCCCAATAGGAGCCGGCGGTTCCTCAGCCCCTCCCACTCTCACCCCAGACCCCCGCTGCCCGTCTGTGCTGGAGGTTTTGTTGTGATGTCCTTTCGGGCTTGTCATGGCTGTGTATTTTTCCAGAGTTTGTCTCCTTTACGGCCTGTCGGCTTATTGACTAGTGTGTGGTGATCGTAGCTGGATGAGTCTGGGTTAAATCCTGCTGGACGTGGTAACAGTGAACGAGGCTCTTTCAGCCGTGAACAGGATTCACAACCCATTCCCCACCGAATAGAGCTCACAGAGCTCAGAATGCCAAGTCACTGTTTTTTAAAGTCGATTTTCCTGTTTACTGTTTTATAAATCAGCCTAATGAGGTGCGCTGCTTGCCACTGACATTTGATGAGACAGAAATGGAGAAGCAGCCGGTCGTAAATGCTCTTGGATCAGACTACGTTGACAGCTTTGGCGGAGCATCAATCCAGGCATCAATATCGCTGCCACCATCCAGGCCGCTGGCACCGGCCTCTCCTTCCCACAGTGCGACGCTGCCGGGCTTCTCAGCTCGGGCTGAGTCATAAAATGTCAGTCAGGATAAAACACCTGTGCGACCCGGGCGGGCTGGAAGCGTGTGCGGCACCGCAGGACCCCGACGCCCTGGGATGTTTTCTGAACAGCATCCACGATGAAATCCATCTGCGTAACTAAAGGGGAGCTCTCCTGTGCTTCCTGTTTCAGTGATCTCGTGTGCAGCCCAGCCCCAGTGAGAGTAACAGTGAGAGTAACGGTGAGTAACCGCTCTGCGGTGTGAAGATGCAGGTTCACTGTTGCTCTCGACGGCTCCCCTCCCTCTGTCCGTGCTCCTCGGCGACTCTTGGACTGTCTTCTCTTCTCTTGCTCCTCACAGTTCTGCGTTTGTCCAGCTGAGTCATCAGATGAGCCATCTCTGAGCCATCTCTGAGCCATCTCTGTCTTCACTAACCAGTGGTTTGCAAAGTCAAAATGCAAACGAGGCGACTCGTGATGTCGCCTTGCTGTCCAGATGAAGAGCGACCGGCTTGTGTGTGGAGACGTCCTGTAGTTGTGTGGCTGCCTTCCACTGAGAGAACCTGCTCATAATGATCACACGTGCTACTGGGAACTACTGCCCCCTTGTGTCCGGAGTGAAGATTGTGAGGCGACGTTAGAGCTTCCACTAAATCACTACTAGAGAATCAATAACATCGAAAATAATAACGAATGAAACAAAAGAGGAAAAACTTAAAAATATGTTACGGAAATATTTTTCTTTTGCTGTGACTCATTTTTATATTTGCATATTGTATTGGATACTATGAATAGTAATCTGAAAATGGTTAAAAGATGTGTAAGCACCTGTGTGCATGCACACACGTGTTTGTGTGTGTGTGTGTGTTTCCTGTAAATGCCAGCAGTTGAATGTTAAGTGCTGTGCTGTCATGTTTGCTGGCTTCACTGTCATTCAGAAAAAGACTAAAAAAAAAACACAAGCCAGTGGACAAATGATCTCAATCATACCAACAAGCTGTCAGTCAACACCTGCAGAGAGAGGGCAAGGAAGACGGGTGGGTGGAGGCTGGCGGAGGAGGGGGTGGAGAAGGTGGAGATGCATTCCTTGGTGGCTGGCTCCTTGCCAGTGCATTCTGTCTTTGCTGTGGTTTGTTTCTTCTGCCTCCTTTCTTACACAGAAGTCCAAGAATGGAATGTTTCATGCTTCTGGAAATGGCAGATGCCAGAACTCTCAGTATTCAGTACCAGCCCAGGCAGACTACAGTACTAATGTATTCAGTACCAGCTCAGACAGACTACAGTACTAATGTATTCAATACCAGCTCAGACAGACTGAAGTACTAACTCATTAACGCAAATGTCGAGTCAGCCAATCACATGGCAGCAACTCAAAGCATTTAGGCATGTAGACATGGCCAAAACGAGCATCAGAATGGGGAAGAAAGGTGATATAAGTGACTTTGGACATGGCATGGTTGTTGGTGCTGCTGATTTACTGGTATTTTCACGCACAACCATCTCTAGGGTTTACGGAGAATGGTGCGAAAAAGAGAAAATATCCAGTGAGTGGCAGTTCTGTGGGCTCAAATGCCTTGTTGATGCCAGAGGTCAGAGGAGAATGGCCAGACAGGTTCAAGCTGAACGGCAACAGTAATTCAAATAACCAGTTGTTACAACCGAGGCATGCAGAAGAGCATCTCTGAACGCACAACCTTGAGGTGGATGGGCTACAGCAGCAGAAGACCACACCGGGTGCCACTCCTGTCAGCTAAGAACAGGAAACTGAGGCTACAGTTCACACTGGCTCACCATTGGACAATAGAAGATTGGAAAAATGTTGCCTGCGACATTCGGATGATAGCGTCAGAATTTGGCGACAACAACATGAAAGCATGGATCCATCCAGCCTTGGATCAACGGTTCAGGCTGGTGGTGGTGGTGCAATGGTGTGGGGGAAATTGTCCTGGCACACTTTTGGCCCATTAGTACCAATTGTAGAGGCGCTTCGTTTCTTCGTATAAATTAACCCTTAACTGGCTCTTACACCAATTGAGCATTGTGTCAATGCCACAGCCTATTTGAGTATTGTTGCTGACCATATTTATCCCTTTATGACCACAGTGTACCCATCTTCTGATGGCTACTTCCAGCAGGATAATGCGCCATGTCATAAAGTGCAAATCATCTCAGACTGGTTTCTTGAACATGACAATGAGCTCATTCTACTCAAATGGCCTCCACAGTCACCAGATCTCAATCCAATATTGCACCTTTGGGATGTGGTGGAACAGGAGATTCACATCATGGATGTGCAGCTAATAAATCTGCAGCAACTGCGTGATCATGTCAATATGGACCAGACTTTCTGAGGAATGTTACCAGTACCTTGTTGAATCTATGCCACGAAGGATTAAGGCAGTTCTGAAGGCAAAGGGGGTCCAACCCGGTACTAGCAAGGTGTACCTAAAAAAGTGGCCGGTGAGTGTATATACACATATATAATGTATATACATCTGATAATTGTTTTGACTGCTGCAGCCTCTAATATACCTATTTCTCAGCTGCAGAGAGGTCAGAGGTCAGATGTGGTTGATACAACTGTCCTGAAGTGTCTTAGAGTTCACCTGACCTTTGAACTCTTTGAAACCTGCAGGTCAGGCCTCATCGTCTGACTGATGAGTGCGAGTTCGTCTGTTGTGCCGTTGCGCCGAGGGCCTTCTGGGTTGTGCCTGGTGTTTCAGCCGTGTGACACGCAGACATTTGTAATGCCACAGCGTATTCCTGAGAACCAGGTCAAGTTGAGCAGGAAGCACGTTGACAGCAACTGAGGCGTCCGGCTCGTGGGCGTGGTCGGCTTTCTCCTGCGTGACCTCACCATGAAGTGGGCGGGGCTTTCTCCTGCGTGACCTCACCATGAAGTGCATTTACGACAACAACTACAACTAACTTTCAAAATCTGAAATACCTGTACAGGAAGAATGCAGAAGAGAAGTCCGTCCAGACCTAACAGAACTTGTGAGGTTCGCCGAACCGTCCGATCTGAATCGGGTGAAAAGAGTTTACATGGTGACAATAATTGAGAATAGTAATGAAAAACATCACCACCAGCAACAGAATATACTGAACATTTCAGTAAAGATTCAGTAATTACTGAGTAATTAACATGCAGGGAAGCCCTATACACAGAACAGAGACTTGTGTATGGGTGTGAACAGTTCTGAGCAGTTCTGAGAATGCACCATATTGAACTGATTCACTGAATGAAGACACTATGAGTGATGTCAAATGACTCAGACTGGACTTGAAGGGTGCTGTGAGCGGTCTATGACACAGGCCTAACAACTGCAGAACAAGACTGATCCTAGAATGTCTGCCATGACACAGTGAAATGTTCGCACTTCACGAATGTGGTTTCTCATTAACATAAGGAAAGAAGATTCCATTCTTTGAGCAAGGCCGTGTGTGTGTGTGTGTGTGTGTGTGTGTGTGTGTGTGTGTGTGTGTGTGTGATTTTGACTCAGTTGACGGGCTGATGTATGGTTGTGTAATCGTATATGTGTGTTTGTGTGTGTGTTTTTGCTCTTCTGAAAAGTCGGTGTACACTTGTGAGATGTGTGTGTGTGTATAATAACCCTTTGTTTCTGCGATCCTCAGCTTTGAGATGCCGTGTAAACTCCGGAAGCGTGTGACATGTTTGATTTAGGGCTGTTTGGACTGAAACTGCAGAAGTTCTTATTTTGTAATCAATCAAACGAGAAGCAAAGCTGCTATTTTTCTAACCTGCTGTGCTTCAGAGAGGTATGGCGCAAATCTATAAACACACTACCTCACCAACCTGAGAGACAACACACACACAAACACACACACACACTATAGATCTCCTCTTTAAGAGGTCCAAAAGCAGTAATCCTTGATAAACATCTTAGACAAATTCAGCTCTCGTTGGCTTTCATACAAACTCATAATTCATATGGGTGGTTTCTAAATGAAGGCATGTGTTGCTGGTTGGATATTCATGGGACCGTTTGTTGAGATTCTGGGCAATCTGCAGCTTGCCGCATTTGGGTCCAGCCTTTGGACGGGGACTCGTCTCTTCGGGGTTGGTGGATGTATTTTTGTAGTGAAAGCTGAGATGTTTCACAGCAGGCTGAGGAAAGCATAACAAGGTGGAAAGTCTCTTGAATTCTATAAAGTTGCGAGGCCAGGTCAAAGGTTATGCACCGTGGCTTTATAAATGAGGACTGACTTTCTCAGCCTTACTGAAAGGTACAGGACATTACAAGTATAATAAAGGACTCTGTATCACAGAGACAGATGTGTGTACTCAAATATGCATACACATACACACGTAGGCACAAAGAAGATGACTGAAAATTCACAAAGCTTTAATAAACTTCTAGATCCATCTGGACTCCATCATAACTGCTCACTACAGCTGCTTCTGTGTGTGTGTGTGTGTGTGTGTGGGTGGGTGTGTATGGGTGCGTATGTGTGTTTTTGAAACATCAGACAGCCTCTTACTGTGATGTATAAGTGTCCTCATCGCCCTGTGCCCCAGACTAGATTAATCCTGCAAGGAACATGTGCTTGTGTGTGTGTGTGTGTGTGTGTGTGTGTGTGTGTGTGTGTGTGTGTGTGTGTGTGTGTGTGCCTATTATAGATGCCCTCTGCTACATGCACTGTGGAAACACAATTTCTTTTCAAATTGAGACTTGTGCAAAGTAAAACATTCGTGTTCATTTGTTAGTTGTTGTTTGACTCATGGTCTTCACTCATAAGTACAGCTAACTTTATGGTTATTGTGTGTAATGTACACGGAGAGACGAGACACACAGTGATGTGACTGGGTGAGAAAACCACACCCCTCCACCTGCTGAAGGCACCTGGCTGGCCTGAGGTCACCAGCTGCAGATGAGGTTGGGTTTGATTGGGTTTGATTGGGTTTGTGGTGTGGGGAGATGATCGGAAACTCAGTGTGTTAGTTTGAAGCAGATTTCTGGATTCAGTCCAGATTCGGTTCACGTTCAGTCTGAAGTGGTTGATGGGGCTTATTGTTGACTTGAGGTGTCAGGAGCATGTGAGGGTACAATTCTGTGTGCGTGTGTGTGTGTGTGTGTGTGTGTGTGTGTGTGTTTGTGTGTGTGTGAGATCCAGGTGATGTCATCCTGAAAGTAAACAGTTATATGTATCTGTGTCTAATATGATTAACAGACACTAAGCAACGTAGGATGGAATGAGAACATCTTAATTTCCAACGCACTCCGTTTCTGCTTTTGCATGTTTGCGTGCAAACGTAGGAGTACCCGTGCATGTATGTACTACAGTGTGTGAGTGTCTGTACTCCCACATATGAGTGTATGAACGTGTGTGTGTGTGTGTACTTGTATTTGGATACACTTCATACACTCACGCTCAGATAAACCCAAACCTGCAAGATGGAGAGCAGCTGCCTGTTGTTTGATTTATTGTTTATTTATCATTCACTTTCCCTTTTTTGTCTTATACAGTTTTAATTATTTGTCTTTACTGTGATGCAGCTAGAAGGACAAAGTCTTAATGAAATGAAGTATTGAAATAAGAAAGTTTTGCCTTTGAAAAGTCACTGTAGGCCAGGAGTACACACATGCTGGGTGTGGGTGTGGGTTAAGGGTATGGGGTGCTGGGCAAGGGAGCAGGATAAGTGTGTGCAGGGTAAAGACATAGGCTAGAGACTGGGTAGGGTGTAGGGTAGAGACTGGGTAGGGTGTAGGGTAGAGACTGGGTAGGGGTGTAGGGTAGAGACTGGGTAGGGGTGTAGGGTAGAGACTGGGTGGAGTGTAGGGTAGAGACTGGGTGGAGTGTAGGGTAGAGACTGGGTGGAGTGTAGGGTAGAGACTGGGTAGGGTGTGGGGTAGAGACTGGGTAGGGTGTAGGGTAGAGACTGGGAATGAGTGTAGGGTAGAGACTGGGAATGAGTGTAGGGTAGAGACTGTGTAGGGTGTAGGGTAGAGGCTGTGTAGGGTAGAGGCTGTGTAGGGTAGAAGCTGTGTAGGGTGTAGGGTAGAGACTGGGTAGGGTGTAGGGTAGAGACTGGGTAGGGTGTAGGGTAGAGACTGGGAAGGAGTGTAGGGTAGAGACTGGGAAGGAGTGTAGGGTAGAGACTGGGTAGGGTGTAGAGTAGAGACTGGGTGTAGGGTAGAGACTGGGTAGGGGTGTAAGCATGGGATGTAGGGCTTTTGTTTCTGGATCTAAAAACAGACACAGGGTAAGACCAGGGAAAACAGTGTTGAAAAGAAATTTGTTTAAACACTCTTTGAAGGAAGTTTTATTGTTTATTGCATTGTATGTTTTATTTAGTTTCTTGCTGTAGTTTATAGGGAGTTCATGGTAGATGTGGGAAATACTGGCCATAAGAGAGCATCAAAGATTCTTCCAAAAATTGTGGCTTTATGACAGATACTCATCTCTGTTTAGATTTTAAGAGTGTGTATTTGTGTGTATGTGTATGTGTATGTATGTATGTATGTATGTATGTGTGTGTGTGTGTGTGTGTGTGTGTATGTGTATGTGTATGTGTGTGTGTGTGTGTGTGTGTGTGTGTGTGTGTGTGTGTGTGTGTGTGTGTGTGTGTGTGTATGCACATATCTGCCATATTTCCATCTATGTCTCTTGAGTTTCACTTGCTCTATGTTTGCTGTTTCCTGAACAGGCTGGCAGAGAGAAATAAATACAGCACTGCACCTCTCTTTCATCCAATCTCCCTCTCCCCCTCTCTCTTTCCCTCCCCCCCCCCCCCCCCTCTCCCACTCACTCAAGAACCATTATAGCTTTAAATGTCTCAGGGCTTTTGTTTATTATCTTTTCTGTTTCTCTTCCTCTTTCTCACTCTAAGTCTGTCTCTCTGTCAACCTTACTCTCTCTCTCTCTCTCTCTGTACGTCTGTCTCTGTCAATCTCACTCTCTCTCTCTGTAAGTCTGTCTCGGTCAGTCTCTCTCTCTCTCTCTCACTCTCTTTCTCTCTGTAAGTGTCTTACTGTTAGTCTCACTGTCCAAGTCTTTCTCTGTCAGTCTCACTCTCTCTTTCTGTAAGTCTGTCTACCTCTGTCAGTCTGTCTCTCTCATTCTGACTATGTCTCCTGCTCTTTTTTCTCTTACAAATTCCTCACATATTTGGAAATGGGCAGTGATGGGGTGACCAATGTTTTTCTGGGGAGAGAAAAATCCGTGGGTGAGGAGAGGAGAGGTGGGGTTTAAGGGGGCGGAGGGAGGAAGGTGGGGTTTAAGGGGGTGGGGTGGAGGTTAGGGAAGATGGGGTTTAGGGGGTGGAGCAGAGAAAGGGAAGGTGGGGTTTAAGGGGGTGGGGTGGAGGTTAGGGAAGGTGGGGGTTGATGAGGGGGGATGTTTGAAAAGGTCTGGGAAGGTAGTTGATTTAATAATTTAGATATTTAAAATATTTGATATTCCTGCGGTTTTGTTGCGTGAGTGTGGTGTATTATTTTGTAAGTTCATCATTAGGTGGGACCATACTGGTCTTCACCATGTTTAGACCTTTATATGGGGGTGTGTATTCTTTCAAACAATAAACCTGCATACGGCTGTATCTGCTGGTTCACACATGGACCATGACAACACACACACACACACACACACACACACACACATTTTTGTTTCAGAACACACACGCACTTTTTGTAACTTTTACAAGCATTTTTTAAATCAACAAACTGTACTTAAACACTTGTACACACACACTCCCACACACACATACATGCATGACTGCAAGCATGCAAACTGAAATGACACCATTCCTGTCAGACTACTTGTCAACTCCAGAAACCAAACATACAGGATTCTGAACAGATTTATCTTCTGCTTGGCAAGTCCGCTGGTTTTTACTGTTTCCATGCAAAACACGACACACAGAGGGAACACTAAGGGAGTCGTATGGTAATACTGAAGGAAACTGCAGGAATGCTAATAGAGTTCTGACAGAGCACTGAAGGACTGTTGAGGAAACTGTGGGAACGCTAACAGAACGATGAGGGAACACTGAGGACCTGGGAACGCGAACAAAATGCTCAGGAAACACTGAGGAAACTGGGAATGCTAACAAAACGCTCAGGGAACACTGAGGAAACTGGGAATGCTAACAAAACGCTCAGGGAACACTGAGGAAACTGGGAATGCTAACAAAACGCTCAGGGAACACTGAGGAAACTGGGAATGCTAACAAAATGCTCAGGGAACACTGAGGAAACTGGGAACATTGAGAACACTGGGAATGCTAACTAAATGCTGAGGGAACACTGAGGAAACTGGGAATGCTAACAAAACGCTCAGGGAACACTGAGGAAACTGGGAATGCTAACAAAATGCTCAGGGAACACTGAGGAAACTGGGAACATTGAGAACACTGGGAATGCTAACTAAATGCTGAGGGAACACTGAGGAAACTGGCAATGATGAAGGAACACTGAGGAAACTGGGAATACTAAGGAACGCTAACAAAATGCTGAGGGAACACTGAGCAAACTGGGAACACTGAGGAAAATGGGAGCGCTAACTAAATGCTTAGGAAACACTGAGGAAACTGGGATTGCTAATGATATGCTGAGGGAACACTGAGTAAACTGTGAGAACACAGAAAATTGGGAACGCTAACGTAATGCTAAGGGAATAGGCCTACTGAGGAAACTGGGAACGCTGAGAAAACTGTGAAGATTAACGGAACGCTGAGGAAACTGTGAGAATGCTAACGAAATGCTGAGGAAACACTGAGGAAACTGTGGGAACACTGAGGAATCTGTGGGAATGCTAACGAAATGCTAAGGGAACACTGAGGAAACTGGGAATGCTAACAAAACGCTCAGGGAACACTAGGAATGCTAACGGAAAACTGAGTGAACACGGGAAGAAACTACAGGAATGCTAACGGAGTTCTGACGGCGTGCTGGGGGAACACTGAGGCGCACTGTGACTACCCGATCCGTACACCCTGCCCGATCCGTACCGAGCATGCGCGAGAAAATGTGCGCATGCGCGTTGCGATTGGCCCAGGCATGTATCGGGCAGATATTTTGCGCATGCGTTAACACTTTACGACACTACTAGATGCGAAGTAGTGAACGGAGTCTGTGATCGTACGAGAAGCATTGTAATTAATTTAAAAAATGAAGGATTTCAGATTTTATGGCGAGTTAAAGGAGTATATCTCCCACGGTTTATTCAAATCGACTTGTGATAAAAATATGCGACGTGAAATTCGTCGTGTATCTGAAAACGTTATAGTTGAAAGTAAGTTAAATTTAAACCATGTTCCTAAGTTAACAGTCTGTCCTGTCGTGGAATATAAAGTTCTTATATATATATTTATAAATAACAATGGTGGAACGTTTTCTTTTTATGTTTAGATAACCGAATGTTTTACATCGGACCAAACAAAAATTATATGCGTTTGGTTATGTTGACTGAAGAGAAAAAGAGGTCTGCTCTGATCGAGTGTCATAATAACCCTGGCACCGGTGTTACCATCATGGTGTACGACGCACTAGAGACAGGGTTATTGCCGGTTACTTTTGGCCTACCTTTTGTTTGGTCCGATGTAAAATATTCGGGTTATCTAAACATAAAAAGAAAACGTTCCACCATAGTTATTAACTTTATATTCCACGACAGGACCGACTGTTAACCTAGGAACATGGTTTGAATTTAACTTACCTTTAACTATAAAGTTTTCAGATACACAACGAATTTCGCGTCGCATATTTTTGTCACAAGTCGGTTTGAATAGCTCCTTTATACTCCTTTAACTCGCCATAAAATCTGAAATCCTTCATTATTTTATTACAACACTTCCTGCACCCCAAACCAATGTTCTCCCCAATGTAACCAATGTATAAATCTATATTATATTATAATGTATGTGTATGTATTAATCCGCAGTTACAATTATAATAAATATAATTTATTATTATTTCTATTATTATTTAATTGTTATTATTACTACTATTATTTTTAACTGTTTACAAAGGTGTCGTAAAATGTAACGGTAGTGTCGTAAAGTGTTAACGCATGCGCAAATATCTGCCCGATACGTGCCTGGGCCAATCGCAACGCGCATGTGCACATTTTCTCGCGCATGCTCGGTACGGATCGGGCAGGGTGTACGGATCGGGTAGTCACACGCACTCCACTGACGACAGGGCTGGTTTCCTGTGAGTGGCTGTGTGTGAGGCTGGTCCAGCTTCCTGCTGTGCCAGATAACATCTCAACACATTTGTCTGACACTGACAAGAGCTGCAAGGCAGACTTTACAGCAGTCCGTTAAAACTGCCCGAGCGAGAGAGAGAGCGAGAGAGAGAGCGAGAGAGAGAGAGAGAGAGAGAGAGAGAGAGAGAGAGAGAGAGAGAGAGAGAGAGAGGGAATCATAAGTACTCAGGCATAACCCATTTAGCACTGTAACATGGTTCTCCCTGCTGGGTCTTTTACTGAGTTTTCTTTTTCCTGGGTTCAGGTTTTCCAGAGTGATTAATATGATTGGAGATTGACTGGGACAGCTCATGTACTTCCTAATTATTAAATAAACAAAAGACAAACAAATGAAGGAATACCCTGCCTGTCTGGGGTGCGGCTCCCTCTGCAGGCCAGCCGTCCTGCGGTGGAAAGCCCCTCTGAAGACCCTCCGCTGCCTGCGAGAAAAAAAGGGACGTGGTGTGATCATAAATCACATTTCTGTAAACAGTGTGGACGTGGAGTCTGATCTGAATTTCGATACACATTTGAGTCAAAGCTGGAGGATTGAAATATGAGTCAGACTGTGTGAATGTGAGTGTTTGTTTCTCTTTTTCCCCTTCCTCTCTCTCTCTCCCTCTCTTCCTCTCTCTCTTTCTTTCTCTCACTTTCCATCTCTCCTCTTGCTTGGAATAAGCACACATTGTACCCACATGCAGTTGTGTTAAGCTGATCTTTTTGTTATAATTTACATCAGTGTGTGCGTGTGTGTGTGTGTGTGTGTGTGTGTGTGTGTTAGCAATGATACAGTAGCTATGTGAAATGTCATTAGTTGACTTTTAAAAATCCAGTAATAAAGCAATTGAGCTCCTGTAGCTTGTGTGTGACTGCAGTGTGTGTAATTGCTAGGTGTGTTTGCTGTGTGTGTGTGTGTGTGATTGCTGTGTGTGTAACAGAGACACGTCCTCACCACTGAACCCATAAGGCACCCTCACCGTGAGGGCTGGTGTTTAGCCATCGATGTCAGAGGCCGATCAGCAGTGCATGTCCTGCTGGGCTCATATGAAGCACTGGAGGACATCTCACAGCCTTCGTTTAGAGACGTCCTGAAATGTCAAGTGAGTGACATGCTGCTTGTCTCTTACCTTCCTAGCCCTTGCGTTCAGCACAGGAGAGCCATTCCATGGTGTTTGCTGGCGGGAGGTCCTGCCCCCCCCATCTCCGTGCCTGGGCCTCACTGATGTGGGTGCATTATTAATCGTAGAGATGGTTAGCCAGGAAGCATGATGGTCATTACTCAGAGCCTCTGTGTTGTAGAGAGAAAGAGAATCGCTCAGGACCAAGCAGCCATCAGTCTGTCCTCTCTCTCTGTTTTCTCTGTCTGTCTCCCCCATCCTTTCTTATCTCTCTAATCCCTACTCATCCTTTTCCTGCCACACGCCCCCCCCCCCTCGCTCCCGAAGACAGACAGGGTGACGGGAGCTGGGGGGTCTCACACCAGTGTCACACGAGCAGTGGGAAAAACCGGTTAGCCGTGAGCCAAAATTAGGCTTTTTGGGGACAGATCGAAAGCAGAGGAAACAGGTGGAGTCTGAACCAACCCGGCGTACCTCACCCGCCACGCTCCCCTCCCCTACACACCCCTCCCCTCTCCTCTCCTCCCCTCCCCACTCCTCCTCTCCCCTCCCCTACACACCCCTCCCCTCTCCTCTCCTCCCCTCCCCACTCCTCCCCTCCCCTCCCCTACACACCCCTCCCCTCTCCTCCCCTCCCCTCCCCTCCCCTACACACCCCTCCCCTCCCCTCCCCTCCCCTCCCCTACACACCCCTCCCCACCCCTCCCCTACACACCCCTCCCCTCTCCTCCCCTCCCCTCTCCTCCCCTACACACCCCTCCCCACTCCTCCCCTCTCCTCCCCTACACACCCCTCCTCACTCCTCCCCTCCCCTCCCCTACACACCCCTCCCCTCCCCTCCCCTACTCACCCCTACACACCCCTCCTCACTCCTCTCCTCCCCTACTCACCCCTACACACCCCTCCTCACCCCTCCCCTCCCCTACACACCCCTCCCCTACACACCCCTCCCCTCTCCTCCCCTCCTCACTCCTCTCCTCCCCTCTCCTCTCCTCTCCTCCCCACCCCTCCCCTCCCCTCCCCACTCCTCTCCTCCAGCTGTTGGGTGCTAATGAGCAGACATTCACCCATCCTGAATCCCTCACTCATTAGCTCCCCCCACATGTGCCCCAGCCCACCCCCAGATCAGAGCCTGTCCTGCCCACTACCTGCCCCACCACCAGCAGCAGCTGCAGGGTCGGTACAGGCCCTTCACCCCCAAACTCTCCACTTCCTTCTCTTCCACTGGGGGCCATAAAAAAGACCAACATGGACCCAAATAACACATTTCCTCTACTGCTGTATTTAGGTTTCCAATCCCAGCACAGGAAGTTCTGGAGAAACAGGAGATGAGGGTTAGCCTGTGCCGTACAGAACTGAACAAGTCCTCATTATTACTAATCACACTCTGTTGGTCTTACATCTCTTAAGTTTTTCCCCAACACAGTCATTTCTTCGTTTTGAGAAGCTGGTAATAGTAACAGTGAGATGTAACCAATGACTGTAATGGTGTGGTTTTAGCGTCTATAGTGTGACGCAAAGGATAAGCCAGTGTGTCACTCTCTGGGAAGTGGAGTGCCCCTCCCTCGGTGTTAGGTGAGGACTTCCTTTAGGTCCTCCTGGTTCCAGATGGACTTGCTCACTGTTGCGGGCGACTCTTGTTTGGGGTTTTGGGTGACAGGAGGTCTTTTTCCAGCTGCCCCTCAGACAGATGGGGCTCGTACAGCTGCTGAAGGAGACGGCTTAAGCTGCTCATGCATGCTGTGAAGTCTGAGGCTGTGTCCCCCAGACCCTACAGGGTCTCCCCCCTACAGGCTGTGTCCCCCAGACCCTACAGGGTCTCCCCCCTACAGGCTGTGTCTCCCAGACCCTACAGAGCTGTGTCCCCCAGACCCTACAGAGCTGTGTCCCCCAGACCATGCAGGCTGTGTCCCCCAGACCATGCAGGCTGTGTCCCCCAGACCATGCAGGCTGTGTCCCCCAGACCATGCAGGCTGTCTCTCCCAGACCATGCAGGCTGTCTCTCCCAGACCCTACAAGCTGTCTCTCCCAGACCCTACAAGCTGTCTCTCCCAGACCATGCAGGCTGTCTCTCCCAGACCATGCAGGCTGTCTCTCCCAGACCATGCAGGCTGTCTCTCCCAGACCCTACAAGCTGTCTCTCCCAGGCCCTACAGGCTGTGTCTTCCCAGACCCTACAGGCTGACTGCAAGACACTGGCTGACTCTGCCAGACTCTGTAGGCAAGCTCTCGTGCTGGGTGTGGGTTTGAAAAATGCACTATGAAAACTCCTGTATTCAAAATGACTACATGCACAAAGATGAGTCTAATTGAGCTTGAAGATGGGATGGTTTCCCCAGCTGTGGTGCATCTTTACACATCATCGCTCAGTTGGTTTTGACTGAAACAGAGACCACAGGAGACATTTTCACTGCAAGGTTCAGTCTGTGGATGATTAATAATGTCTTAATCCACTATCGCAGCAGGCTCAGCTCTCTTTGTGGAGTCCGTGCTAAACTGAGCCCTGACCCAAACAGGTGTCACAACACAAGTAGTGTGGACACATATTCTGCAACTGCACAAACATGATCAGAACCTGCCAGTGAAGTTGGGCTGAGTGCTACGGGCAGATCGCATGTCTGCTTCTCCTCCACACTGCTGCTTTACATGCCAGCGGTTTTTTTATTTATTTTGCTTGTTTTTTTTTTCTTCTTTTCTCAATGCACAGCATCCGGGGCAAGTGTTTGTTGTGGAAACTGGGTGTGTTGTGCTTGTGGGCGTGTCATTTAGGCTAATGAGGGGAGGAGGGGCTTATATTTTAATCAAGGAATTAAGGGTCGCACTCTTTTCACTGCATCCATTTATTTAAGATGTGGTGATGTGGAAAAAGTCTAGAGATGGAGAGATGGTGGGGTGAAGGAGAGAGAGAGAGAGAGAGAGAGAGAGGGAGAGAGAGAGAGACTGGGAGCATGAAAGAGAGGGAGAGGAAGGGGGAGGAGAATATCTGGTTGTACAGTGTCAAGAAGCCTGGTTTGGTTTCACACACACACACACACACACACACACACACACACACACACACACACACACACACACACACACACATACACAATGTCTGAGGTCATTCTTAGCAGATGGGTTATCTGTACTCATATCTTCATTCTCGTCCTCACACCTGTTGATAAAAGACATCCTCACTGGAAACCCAACGCCTGTCATCACCACTCTGTGTCTTCTACCGCCTCTGAAGTGACAGACATATTTTACACCTTTCACTCTTCCTTCTCTCTCTAAGTTAACTTGGCTCTCTCTCTCTCTTCTCTCTCTTTAAGTTAACTTAATTCTCTTCTATTCTCTCTCTCTGTCTCTCTCTCATTCATGTATTTTTTTTCTCATTTTGCCAAAGCAGTGCAAAACTCCAAAGATATTAAAAAACACTCAATGATATCTGTCTATTTGTCTGTCTGTTTGTCTGCCTATCTGTCTGTCTGTCTGCCTGCCTGTCTGTGGTAGTGCTTCCCCACCAGTAAAATCAGTTAAATGCAGGCAGTAGATGGTGACATTGCACGTGGCTTTTGTTTATGTTTTCATGTGTTTTACTTGTTTTCTGTTTTGATTTATTGCCCTGCCCCACTTAAGTGCTACATGTTTGTACACCGGTGGCCCCACCTGTGTGTGATTCAGTTCTGATGCTCGTTTAAAAAGCCTTTTGTTTGTATGACTGCTGTCAGTCATCAACACTGTTATGTTCCTTTAGTTCGGGTTTGTGCACTTTTACATTCGGTTATGTTGGTTTGAAGCTTCTCAGTTGGACACTCATGTTTGCTTTCTCATCTATCTATCTATCTATCTATCTATCTATCTATCTATCTATCTATCTATCTATCTATCTATCTGTCTATCTGTCTATCTATCTGTCTGTCTGTTTTTCTTTCTTTTTTCCTCTCTCTCTTTGCATAACCTGAATCTCTTGCCTACATTTGTTTTGTAAAATCTAACA
>NC_135213.1:35522151-35529651 GCF_052324685.1 Brachyhypopomus gauderio
AGCACTGATCACCTTGATAAACACTTGTAATCATGAATCAGCACTGATCACTCTGATAAACACCTGTAATCACGAATCAGCACTGATCACCTTGATAAACACTTGTAATCATGAATCAACACTGATCACCTTGATAAACACCTGTAATCACGAATAAACACTGATCACTCTGATAAAACACCTGTAATCACGAATCAACACTGATCACTCTGATAAACACCTGTATTGGTGCAATAATGCCACCAATATTGGCAAATGATCTAAAACTCTGAAGAGCATTGTTCAAGTCCTGTTTCTCTCTCTTTCTTTCTCTCTCTCCTTTCTGGAGTGTGTGTGCGTGTGGTGTATGTGAGTGAGTGTGATTACAGAGGGCCAGGGGCTGAAACACATGGTGACACACTCATGGTGAGTGATGTCATGTTACACTAGTCTGAGCATGTCATTGATTTTGATGGTACTTGTAGCCTGTTGACCAGCTGTTTTATAAGCTGGAGGTTCATTACAGGGAACATTACAGGGATGTTTGATGTTGGATGTAGCTGATTGGATGTTGTAGCCGATTGGATGTTCTCTCATTATTTCATTGTCTTACTGTTGTTTCATCCTCATATTGTTAATTTCAGAAAAAGCTTACTAAAATAAATCACTGTACTTGTATGGTTTTCCTCTAGGGTTAGGGTTAGGGTTGGGGTTTTCCTCCAGGATTAGGGTTAGGGTTGGTTAGGGTTAGGGTTAGGGTTAAGGTTAGGGTTTTCCTGCAGGTCCCTATTGCTAAATAAAATAAAAGAAACGGCTAAAATGTAATTTCTTCAACTTCAACTTTATTTATAGAGCACTTTAAAACAACCATAGCTGACACAAAGTGCTGAACAATGCATAAAAACGGCAATCACACCAATATAAAAATGAGTAAAAAAATATATATATATACTATCTATTATAGAAAAGGAAATTATAAAATTATAAAACAAACAGATAAGTACAATAGGTACAGTAAATAAATAAATATTGGATAGAATTAAAAAAAATTAGATAAATAAATATTAAAAACAATAAAACAAGAGGAGCAGAAGGTCACATATTTTCAAATGCCAATGAATAAAAATACGTCTTCAATCTGGTTTTAAAAGTGGACAGTGAAGAGGCCTGTCTGATGTCAAGTGGTAGGCTATTCCACAATTTAGGAGCCGTGATTTCTTGTGAAGTTCATTGGAACTATTATATCAAAAATAATATTATATATTGTATGTAAAGTTTTTAGGAAGCAATTTCTGTTTTGATTTTAATTGAGAGACTTTCATCTTGGTGTTAACTCTAATACATCTGAGTGAACTCAGAACTGAGGAGTGTGTGAGTGACAACCAAGCCCATCTGCAGTAGTTGTGATCGGATTCAGCATTGCAGTCATTTTGAGCATTGCTGTATTGCACAAGGTGAAGGGCTTAGGGCGGGGGGCGGAGGCGGGGGGGCGTTGGCCCTGTTAGTCACGCCCCGTGTGGGTTGCCCGGGGCTGGATCCGTTACAGAGAAGGTCGGCTTCCTGGCGCTTCTGCGGCCATCGGCCCTATTTCGCCAGAACACATGCTTTTAGACAGTTAGTTCTGCACTAGAGTGACTGAGAGAGAAAGACAGATGGGGGAGAGAGCAAGAGAGAGAGAGAGAGAGAGAGAGAGAGAGAGAGAGAGAGAGAACAAATAATCTTTCATGAGCTACATTCTAATGTATGTGAGGAATGTACCCATTATTCATCATAGGGGGTATCCATCTTCCAGCAGTCATAATCACTGGCTACATTCCGTCTCATGGCTGACATTACTTCCTCCCTCTCGCACACCACGGTAGACGAAAGGTTGTTTTAAGATTGATGGCAACTAAATTTCCCTGTTTTCGCTTCAGTAAAATAATCATTTAAAATCCACATTTTTTCTATTTAGGAAAAGAAAACATGCGCGCGCACACACACACACACACACACATTCACTCTGTCACAGACAGCGAGCTTTTCCTCTTGGCTCTGATAACATCCTTTTCTTCAGGATATCTGCGCACGTGAAATTGGCATTTGAGGTAAAGTGATCAAGAGGTTTCAGCCAATCACGGCCTCCTTAGTCAACGCCCCCAAATTGGACTCCAGAGCGAGTCGTCATGGGTGCACAAGCTCCTCCCTCTGTCCCCCACAGAGGTGTCAACTTGACTGTGACTCTATAGAAGCACTGAGAGACACAGGGAGACCTCTATGAATGTGGGTTAACGGGTGGGAGGAGTGGGTTAACGCATGGGAAGAGTCGATTAACGGGTGGGAGGAGTCGATTAACGGATGGGAGGAGTGAATTAACGGGTCGGAGGAGTGAATTAACGGGTGGGAGGAGTGGACTAACGGGTGGGAGAGGTGGATTAGTGGGGGTAGAAGAAGTGAAGAGAGCAAAGAACAGGACCGTCCCATGAGGACACAAGTCGCTAAAATTAACGAACAGTGTGGAAGGCAAACACGGCTGGAGCGAAGTGGCCCCAAACATGTTATTGTTGGTTTTTGTGAACTTGCTCGATACCCCCTTGGTAAAGCAAAGCCTTGTAATTTTCGTCACGCTCCGCAGAAACACTGGAATGAGAAGAAGTGACCACGTCAGTCCTTAGGGTGCATTTAGAGCCAGACCTTATTGGAAAGGAACAGCAATTATCCTTCATAAAAGGGGAGTTATTGAAGTTCACTGGTTCATGCTAATATTGACACAGTTGCATGTCTGTGCGCGGGAGCCTAGCTGATCCCTCAAATTCACAGTCTCCTGAGGGACAGAAATATTAGTTTGTCTCCTTGTTCACCACATACAAGAGCCAATTCAGGCCACTGCTGTCATCTAGTAAACTGCGCAAGTAGAATCGTGTAAAACCCACGATCTGTCCTGGGTTTCAGTATTTTTCTCATGTTTATTAATGTGTCAGTATTTGCTTTCATGATGTAGACTTTACTGGTAGACAGTATTTCATGATGATTATTGGCCTCCTGTAATGTAGCACACATCGAGTTCTAAAGTGTTTTAGATGTCTCACTGTGCCCCATTGTTACATCATTAACGGAATGCTTGCTAACATTCCATTTACACAGTTAGTTAAATATGCCAATGTCAAACAGGGATGACCAAAATTAAGCTAAAAAATATGTCTATCTGTTGTTTTAGCTGTTTCGGTACTTATCGACAATATTTCCATTTGCTCCATATTTCCAGCTGCTTAAACTGCCCGACCAAGTAAACCAGACGTATTGTGTTTGGATGCAGCTGGAGACACTGCTGTAGACACACTAGTCCTATCTTTGTCTTAGCTCATTTTTGAGTCCTGACCTCAGAGTTCCTTCCCAGCAGTGCTCTTAGAGTCTTTAAATGTGCGTTTGAGTTGCACCAGACTCAGTCTACGAGTGCCTGCTGTGTCTCACGGAGACTTTATCGCAGGTTATTAATGAGCGTTTGATTTGCTGGGAGCTCTGGGGGTATCGGCTCTTCTATGTAAATGGGAAGCGTCATCGCTATTGCTGGGCTCTGGGCTCTGTCTGCTGGACAGACGGCCAAGGGTAGGTGAAGATTCACAGCCCTCCTACACACTTTAGGACTCTTAACATAGACTCGCATAAACAATAAACAAAAGTGGTTGTTGTTGTTGACTCCATTTCACTTGCATCTCCCATCCTTAAGGATTCAGGATTACCTCTTTTGTATGTATTGCATATAAACTGCCTCAAATTCAGCTCACAATGACAAACGGAATTACTTCATACTTCTGATTCTTGACTTCTTTGAACTCCTGTGAACTCAGATGACCTGTTTCACTTAGGTCTGAGTAGCTGCTGTAGCTGTAGCGTCATGGCAGGTGAGTTTACAGTACTGGAGCAGTCTGATCATCCTAACAGCACCCTGGGGAGGAGCTTGTGCATGGTTCATTCTAGCTGTCCCTGGACTTTCACCCACCGGGTCACCTGCTGTGTTAGCTGTTAACTGTGACCTGTTGTGTTAGCTGTGTTAACTGTGACCTGCTGTGTTAGCTGTGTTAACTGTGACCTGCTGTGATAGCTGTTGTGACTTGCTGTGATAGCTGTGTTAATTGTGACCTGCTGTGATAGCTGTGTTAATTGTGACCTGCTGTGATAGCTGTGTTAACTGCTAGATGTGTAGGAATAACCCGCAGAGCGAGTGGTGCTGGCCGGCCTATGGCTGGAAGTTGTTGTTATCGTGGCTGTGGTGGTTTTATGGTTTTTATGGCCTTTTAAAAACAATTTTTTTTTCTCCAATTTTGTATGTGGAAGGTTTGACATGAAAGCTATAGGCAGGCTCATTGACAGTCTTGCTGGGGCCCGGGACAAGAAAGTTTTATGTGCCCCCCCCCCCCCCCCCCCCCCCCCGCGCCATCATTTGAATTTCCTCTGTAGCAGACAATCCTTCTGTTAGGTCATATAGTATATAATATAGCCACACATCAAAGCTGTTTCTGACAGCTGACTAGGCCTGTCGCGATAATTACATTATCGACTTATCGTACGATAATTTTTTTAACCGCGATCATTTTTGCTGATGTCGATAATTGACCATTGGGTTTCCGCTCAAATTTGTTTACATGAGAATAAACCGCAACTACATTAGATTTCAATAACGTCAATAACAGTGCCTCCACGCACACAGGTGGAGATGTGTTAGCTCGTGAACGTATTTGAGGCTAATAGGACTCGAAATAATTAGCTTTTTATCACATTATTTAATGGTTGTTTATTATAGTGACCGTAGCGCGCGACTCCGCTCACCTCGCGCGAACCTCCGCGAACGGTGAAAGCGTTGTTGTTCGAAACGATATGTGGTAGTATAAAGGAAATCCCCTCAAAAACAGTGGAAGGAACATTTACCTGACGAATTTTAATGTTGCTTTGTGTTTCAGGTTTGAAAAGTGCTGGAATTTAGGCTAAAGTACTTGAAAATACTTGAAATTGTAACTACTTCGTTTCACAATAAATATCTGACTGACTGAACAGTTAACAAATACGAGCCTCTTGTAATTCCAGGATGAAACATGAGAGAACGTGAAGACGTTCTAAGATTGGGCGTTTTGAAAATAAACAACCCTTAAATGATGTGATAAAAAGCGAATTATTTCGAGTATATGTATAAATATTTAACTTAATTAAGTTTAACGTGCTGGGAAATATTGAAATGGACCTTTAAAGTGACGTACAAATGCTTTATGAATTAAACTCCGCATAGCCCGTATATGAACTCCGCAAACATGACTTTGTTCATTGCGCTGCGGCGCGCGAGCGCGAAGTTACAAAATTCGAGAGGTGCACGACCTCGCGAATCGACAGTGCGCGAGGCCACCGCGATTACGTAATTTTCGCCGCGCAGACCCTCGCTCGGCTCGCGATGCGTCAAGTTTAAACCAGGCTTAAACCAGACTTAACTCGCTATATAGCCAAAGAGATGCTGCCGTTAAATACAGTCAGAAAACATTTATAAACATGCTGCAAAGATTTAACATGCAGTATGAACTGCCAAAGAAAACCTTTATCTCCCAAACTGCCATTCCAACCTTATATAATGAAGTCACGTGTTCTGAAGGAGATTAGACATCTCATTTTACTCTGCCACTACAGATATGTGGTCAAGCTCAAATATGAACCCATACATGAGCTTTACAATACATTACTGCCAACTGGTGTAATTGTATTATTATGCTACTATATTATTATTGTGGCACATTGTCTTAAAGCTCCTTTGGGGAGCCCAGAAGCAAGAAAAAATTTTATAATGGCACTTTAAAATGACAATATTATCGTTTATCGCAATAAATTCTGGGACAATATATCGTTCTGAAAATTTTGTTATCGTGACAGGCCTACAGCTGACTGGTTTATACTTGACGCGTCGCCAGCGGCGCGAGGGTTCGCGCGAAAATGACGTAATCGCAGTGGCTCTGCCTGTACGCGAGGGCCTCGGGCGCTGTCGGTTCGCAAGGTCGTGCACCTCTCGAATTTTGTAACTTCGCGCGAGTCGCGCTTCAGCGCCATGAACAAAGTCATGTTTGTAGGGTTCATACACCTTTACAAGGTGGAATTCAAGCACGTGTACGTCACTTTAAAGGTCCATTTCAATATTTTCCAGCACGTTAAACTTAATTAAGTTAAATATTTATACATATACTCAAAATGATTCGAAATAATTCGCTTTTTATCACATTATTTAATGGTTGTTTATTTTCAAAACGCCCAATCTTAACGTCTTCACGAGAACTGTTCAGTCAGACAGCTATTTGTTGTGAAACAAAGTAGTTACAATTTCAAGCATTTTCAAGTACTTTAGCCTAAATTCCAGCACTTTTCAAACCTGGAACACAATGCAACTTTAAAATTCGTCAGGTAAATGTTTTCCTTTCTTTTCTGCGCTCCAGATTTCTGTATTTACTTTAACTATCCACCACTGTATTTCCCGCTGTTGGGCCAGTACCAGCCGGCTACGGTCGGTGCTGGATCAAACCATTTTCCAGTGGGAGGCGGGGGTGTATGCACTTAATGGAAAATATGCAGATAGGTAAAAAACATATATTGAGCCATTGAGCTTATTATGAGTACATAATTTTATATTAATGAAAGATTTAAAGATTATTTAAAAATTATAGACTTTAAATAAAAAATAAATTGCTGGGCTCTTTGATGGGCCCCCCTGGCCCTAGGGCCCGGGACAACAGACCCGGTTGTCCCCCCCTGTCGACGGGGCTGGCTATAGGCAGGAGAACTAAACGGAGACGTTGTGTGTAAAAGCTGCTCGGTATTCACCTGTCAAATTATTTATACTCAATGCCTCTGTTTTTAAAAAACTTTTCATTTGTGTGTGTATATGTGTGTGTGTTTTTTTGTTGTATGTGTGTGTGAGTCAGAGGCGTAGCGCAAAATTCTGGGGCCCCACCGCAAGGAGACAATGAGGAGGCCCGTGCGTGAGTTAAAATCTCGCGAGCGACCGTAGCGCGCGACCCTGCGCGAGCGGTGTAGGCGTTTATACTTTCGTGAGTGTCGCGAGCGTCACTGCAGTGTAGATATGGCTTTGCAGTGTTGTCCGAAACGATACGTTAAGTAATACGAGCCTCTTGTAATTCCAAGACGAAACATGAGAGAACGTGAAGACGTTAAGATTGGGCGTTTTGAAAATAAACAACCATTTAATAATTTGATAAAAAGCGAATAATTTCGAGTATATGTATAAATATTTAACTAAGTTTAACGTGCTGGGAAATATTGAAATGGACCTTGAAAGTGATGTACAAATGCTTTAATTCCACCTTGTTAAGGTGTATGAACCCTGCAAACATGACTTTGTTCATCGCGCTGAAGCGCGGCGCGCGTGTGAAGTTACAAAATTCGAGAGGTGCACGACCTCGCGAATCGACAGCGCGCGAGGCCCTCGCGCACGGGCGGAGCCACAGCGATTACGTCATTTTCGCCGCGCAGACCCTCAAGTATAAACCAGGCTTA
>NC_135213.1:35532151-35547151 GCF_052324685.1 Brachyhypopomus gauderio
CACTAACAGGTGTGGCCCAGAAGATCAGAGAGGCTTTCTGTAATGAGTCTGAAGAGTTCTGAAAGTGCAGCTATGTTTTGGTTTTGATTCCTGTGTCTTTCTCTCATTCTCCCTCTCTCTCTTTTTCTCTCTCTCAATCTCCTTCTCTCTCTCTCCCTCTTTCACTCTCTCACTCTTACTCTTCTTTTCTCTCTCTCTCCCTCTACAGCCTGAATTGATTCAGTAAGTCCCATCCGTCACTCTGCTGACAGCTCATAACACAGCGTGTCCCGTCATCGCCTGCTGGGATGTCTCCTGGCACGGTGCCTACCCTGCTGTCAGAGCGGTAGCCGGCCTGCCCCACGTATGTGTGCACACATGGGTGCGTGTGTTTGTGCGCATGTGTGTGCGTGCCTGTGTGCTCTCCCGTCTGCGTACGTGTGTGTGTGTGTGTGTGTGTGTGCGTGCGTGCGTGTGAGAGGTTGTTTTGACAGGGCTTAGAACTGTCAGGTCGCTGTCACACACTGTAAGTACACGTAGTGCTGCAGACAGGAGAAGAGGATTAGGGCAGAGAAGTGAAAAGTCCTGCTTAAAAGGAGGGAAAGAAAGAGAGAGACGGAGAGAGAGACCGAGAAAGTGAGACAGAGAGAGAGAGAAACTGGCTTATATTATGTGCTTGAGATAAGTCACTTTATCACTTTAGAGTTTTAAATTGAGAAAGAAGAATATGTCAGTCCATCACACAGTATAATAAAAGAAGGAAATCAAAACAGGTCATGACATCTGTTTCATTTTTCTGTTTCACTTTGTGTGCATGCAGCAATGTGTGTGTGTGTGTGTGTGTGTGTGTGTGTGTGTGTGTGTGTGTGTGTGTGTGTGTGTGTGTGTGTGTGTGTGTGTGTTCTTTATAAAAAGTGACATCCTAAAAAAAGTCCCCAAAGCTGAAAATAACTGCTATAAAGTTTAGAAACAATTTGTACTTGTAGCCTCATGAGCTGCTCTAGCTTGTGATGTCATGGGTTGCTCTAGCTTGTGATGTCATGGTGCTGCTCTAGCATGTGATGTCATGGGCTGCTCTAGCTTTTAATGTCATGGGCTGCTCTAGCTTGTGATGTCATGGGCTGCTCTAGCTTGTGATGTCATGGGCTGCTCTAGCTTGTGATGTTATGGGCTGCTCTAGCTTGTGATGTTATGGGCTGCTCTACTTAGTGATTGTCCATTCTAGACTATGATGTCATAGGCTGTTCTAGCCTGTTTGTTACAGTTTGTTACTTTTAAATTCAGGTATCTACTCAAATCACAGACATAAAATACAGTGATTCTGATTAGAGAGGTTGAATAACAAAAGGTGTGAATCTGTGTGGACCTTTTTGGTTTTATTCCACTCCACATGCATACCTTTGCTGAGTGCCCCCCCACCCCAAGGCCTTTAGAATAAGCTCTCTCTACAGGACTCTCAGCTCAAGAGCTGATTGGTCAGGGCATGTCTTCCAGCATGGAGTGTTGGATGACTAAGTCAGCAAGGCTTGTCCGGGGTTTGTAAAAGCACGAGACCCAAACCTGCACCATTAGCAGAAGTGACTCGGTGTTGTCAAACCCTCATGTGTATCAACACCTCTGATGCGCAGACGCTCAGGACGAGTAAAGAATGGTGCTCATAGCACTCTGAAACCATGTCATCACCTCACGGAGCCCGTGCTGCATAACACAGCCGGCATGCCGTAGACCTCATTAGGCCCTTATTGTGGAACGGAAGATGTGATTATCGTGTCTGTCTGTTCTGTGCTCTGGTGATGGACAGGATGTGAATTCATATCGGGGGGTTCTGTCATTGTTTTCCTACAGCAGTACAGGGGAGTGTATGTGGGACTGTAATAGCCGTCATGTATTACGAACTAACACGACATCTCTTCTTAGTTTAAGTGGACCCGACCATGAGATGGTTTGTGGCAGTTTGACATTTATCATGTATTAGAGAGAGAGAGAAAGAGGTAGAGAAAGAGGGAGAATGAGAGAGACAGAGGGAGAAGGGAGAAAAAGAGAGAGAGGCTTTGAAAAATAAATCTAATCTCTCTCCCTGGCAACTCTGTCATGGCAGATTTGAAGCATGTGTGGAGATATGGATGATGAAGTCCTGCACCCTCCACCATAACCAGCAGAACTACACACCACCCAGGGGCTGCAGCTCTCCTGACGGTGGTCTCTGAGCTCAGCCCCACCCAGGGGGAGGGGCTCTCTAACCTTAGCCTCACCCAGGGCTAGTGTGAATGTTAGCTAGCACTGTGAGAGTGTTTGTCGTTATTCACTGAAATGAGTACATAACGCTTAAACCATGCGGTGAAACAGGTTCCGCTAAAGTTAGCACGACACGGCACTGTTGTCTCTTTTATCTTGTTCATGATGAGATCACGATGTTTCTGCACCGTTCTGGCTCACGCGCTACATATACCGCACACGAAAACACGACCTACTGCAGTCACGCTTTGAGTACGCCAGGACTGCGTACACGGTGTTAACGTCTTCACGGGCAGGACAGGTCATCACATGTAAAATGTGCTTGTGAGACCCCAACACTCATGTTCTGCTGATGCAGAGAGTGACACGGGTCAGGACCGGGATGGACAGCTACATTTACACCATGATGTCATTTCCTGTTTGTTTTTTTTTTTATTGTTGTATTTTTTTCTATGATTGGTCAGTTATCTGTAGTATCCTGCATGCCACACCTTTGCTTTTATTCAGTTTTCCAACCAGATGGACAGCATGAAAACAACCCAACTGTGTGAACATGGAAGGCAGCCCACGTGGAGACGTGATTGGAGGAGAGGAGGGAGGAGGCCGGGTCAGACCCCCCACTACTAAACATAACTTTGCAGGCATCGGCGCTGCTATTGGACGCTTACAGCATGTTACTTGGTGAACTTTTACAAGGCAAACTGACACCTTGGAGTATTGCTTTTCCCAAGGCCTACTCTCTCTCTCTCTCTCTCTCTCTCTCTCACACACACACACACACACACACACACATTTAGACACACAATGTAGACATATTTTTACATATGCAAAGCAGCAGATGAGAATATCAGACTCAACATGTCATGAATAAGAGTGATGGACAGACCAGCACAGAATTCGATGACCAGGGTCACTCTGGAAAGAATTATACCAGGGTCATTCTGGATAGTCATAGTAGGGTCACTCTGGATTGGGTCATACACGGATCATGTATGCCTCAAGCTTGGCTCGACTCGAAACTCCATGTATAAAGTCTCATGGAAGACAAAGGTCCAGACTATTCTCCGTCCTGGCTCCAAGATGGTGGAACGATCTTCCATTAGCTGCTAGGACTGCAGAGTCTATTGCTATCTTCAAGCAAAGACTGAAGACCCACCTGTTTGTTGAGTTCTTACCAGAGCACTAACTCAGCTGATACCACTTGCAGTTGTTCTTAAATTGTATGTCTGTCTATGGTTATTTGTGCTTCTTGGCAAACGTCTAACTTGCAAAACACTAGGTAATGATATTGACTCCTGTAGTTTAGTATTAGTCTGACTCAATAGTGTCTTGAATTCAGGCCCATCTGTACTATTACCTAGGATGAATTCTGTGATCAGAAGCAAAGCACTTTGTAAGTCGCTCTGGATAAGAGCGTCTGCTAAATGCCGTAAATGTAATATAAATGTCATGCCAGAGTGCAATGGCGGAGGTATCCAGCTCTCTCTGTAAACCTGGTGGATGGTTTAGGCCTGGTTCTAGGTAGCATCAGTTCTGGCTTCAGTACTGGGACTGGTCCAGTTTCTGCCTGGTTCTTGCAGGTTCAATATTGGGTTATTTGGGATTCAGTCTTGGTTTAGTATTGGATCACTGGCTTATTACTGGTCCAGTGTACTTGTGTTGTCCTGGTTTAGTAGTGTTTAAGTCCTCCTTTAGTTCAATATCAGGTTCTGACAAGTTTATGATGTGTCTAGTTTTGGTCTAGTACCAGTCCAGCTCTGGTCTGACAGGTATATTTCTGGTCCAGTCCCAGTCCTGCTTTGGTTCTGACAGGTCTATTCCTGGTCCAGTCCCAGTCCCACTCTGGTTCTGACGGGTCTGTTCCTGATCCAGTCCCAGTCCCACTCTGGTTCTGACACGTCTATTCCTGGTCCAGTCTCCAGTCCTGCTCTGATTCTGATAGGTCTGCTCCTGGTTTTGGCTCATGCAGTGTTCACTCAGTCTACACCACCAGCCCCACTCAATTGCCCAACAGCTGTGTTCTCCTGTATCTCCCCTAATGGAGGGATTCGCCTCCCCATGACTTCACCGGCTTTGCCCTGTGGCCCTCTCTGAGACTCGACTGGGACTCAACTGAGACTCAACATGAGCTCAGCTGAGACTCAACGGAGACTCAACATGAGCTCAGCTGAGACTCAACTACCCTGCTGCTCTCTCTTCTTGTACCAGGTTTTTTGTTGCTGACATTGATTTGCAATGTTGAAATTCAGATTTTCCAGTCATTAGAGAAACTGTTTAGTTGAACTTGTCATTCATATCAGATATGTGGAGCGTAATCCATGCCGGATGCTAAAATCCTTTATAAACTCATTTAGTTAATATGCTTTACATTAGAAAGCTGCAAGTCATTAAAACCCAACTATGAACATTATGTCAGTATTTTGACTTTTTTTTGGTCCTGTAAGCAGGATGTTATGATTTGAGGCTTGGTGGTGGTCAGACTGTGGAAAGCTCGGGAATTGTATTTCCATCTTCGTCTGATCACAGCACAGCAGAGGAGTGAGAGATGACACGTAGCGTCCCTGCAGTCGGTAGACCCCAACCCACCCCCCCAACCCAAAACCCCCCCCACCCCGCTCTCCACTGAAGCATGATGAATAGAGTCGATGCCATTTCGGTTAAACCCCCTGTGATTCGTCATCATAATTTGCCCACATGGGCCTTTGAAGCTGTGCTGGTGTTGGGCGGTGTCTGTTTTTAAGCATGCGGGGGCTGGAGTAAACGTGACCCAACCCCCCCCCCATCTCCGCCCCTGCCGCTCCAGTGCTGGGCAGTGAAGGATGGGGCTTTTATCGCCGTCCTGGTGGCTAACGCAGCCGGCTGCCCCTCAGCTGAGATCGATCACCCCTCTGGTTAGCCGCAGAGCACAGACGGGGGTGTAGAACCTCGCTGGGCTGTGGGAGTGCTGGGAGACGTGGGTAGGATAGACTGGGAGAGCATGAGGGAAAGAAAGAGAACATGGAGAGGGAGGAGAGAGAGAGGAAGAGAGGGAGGAGAGGAGGAGGAGGGCAGAGAATGTGTGTAAGAGAACGAGTGTGAAAAGAGAGGGTGAGGAAGCAAAGATGAGAATAGAAACAGAAGGAAAGAGATGAGTAACGAAAAATAAAGTAAGAAGTGAACAGAAAGAAAGAAAAAGAAAGGATAATGAACAGAGTGTGGCACCAATAGCTGTGCGAGTGTGAGAGGGTACATTGCTGGGGGGCGGGGTTGGGGGCGGGGTTGGGGGCGGGGCCCCAGCAGGGAAATGGCGGAGGCCCCCAGATCGCCATGGTGAATGGGTCTGAATGCTTCTCACCCCCCCCCCCCCCCCCCCCCCAAACACTCACCCCGCCCCAGCTGGAAGATAAAAGCACCACCTCAAAACATTTGGTCTCCATGGCAACAGGGCACAGCCTGAAGCAGACGGGCATGCACGCGAGAGGCAGCGTGACACGTGACCCGGCTCAGAGATCCAGTTACAGGCGCTCACAGGTGCAGAGAGGGGCAGGACCGGACCCATCTGTGCCTGCACATCAAACACTGGCACTGAGGGAGAGGGTGTGGAACCAGGGGTCGGGTGGGAGGAGTCAGGGGTTGGTGGGAGGAGTCAGGGGTGGGATGGGAGGAGTCAGGGCTCCAAGGCCTTAATGGGATGAGGATGTTTGGAGGTCGAAGGTAAAAGTGGTTTGGTCTCAGTGCTGCATGTCTGTAGTCGTTAGCTGCCATGTCTGTTTTTTCCTCAGCTGTGGTTTGGGTTGAAACATGAATTGTGTCTATAGTGTCGTTCAAAAGGCAGTTTTGTTTGTGTACGTGATGGAAAAATAAACTGGAATATGGAATGTGATCTCGGTTTCAGTGGCAGCACAGGTACAGGTGATGGATCCAGTTGCCTCAATGACATCAGACCTGCTAAGGGAGGGTAGCCTAGGACATTAAGCTGGCACATTTTTGTCAACTGTATTTGTCACCCCAATTGAAATTTGTCCTCCGCATTTACCCATCTGTGCAGTTAGAACTAGTGATTACTGGGGGGCTGTGGTGCACATGTGCCCAGAGCGGTGGGCAGCCCTAGCCCATAACCACGACAGACCATGACTGACCATGACTGATATCTGTCTACTGTCAGAGTAGATGGCTTGAGGTCTTTTGATCCTGCATCCCAAATATTTGTAAAGGTACTTGGATCATGGGGAGATTACAGCCCATTCAGTCTGACCTGCTCTGTCATCATGTATCGCATAAGAATAAAACATTAAGCTGTGACATCATAAAACATTAACCTGTGACATCATAAAACTTCCATGACATCATAAAACGTTAACCTGTGACATCATAAAACTTCCATGCCATCATAAAACATTAACCTGTGACATCATAAAACTTCCATGACATCATAAAACTTTGACCTGTGACATCATAAAACTTCCATGACATCATAAAACTTTAACCTGTGACATCACTCCTGCTCATGTGACAACTGCAACAATCCGCAACAGAGGGCAGAGCAATCATTCTAATGGGTGGAGCAATAATTCTAATGGGTTGAGCAATAATTCTAGTGGGTGGAGCAATCATTCTAATGGGTGGAGCAGTCATTCTAATGGGTGGAGCAATCATTCTAGTGGGTGGAGCAATCATTATAATGGGTGGAGCAATCATTCTAGTGGGTGGAGCAATCATTCTAGTGAGTGGAGCAATCATTCTAACGGGCACAGCAGAAAGTTTGTGGAGTTCCACGTTGTCAGTAACAAATTGGATCTGGTCTTTATCCATTAGTGGTAATTAAAAAATGGTTACTATGGTCTTCAATTTCCACATGCAAGAAAGTGTGTTTACATTCTAAAATCACAAATCTAATATACAATGCTTAAAAAATAAATATAGAACATATAGCAAACATATAGCATGCATATTTTATATTAAAATTAGATTCCTTACCATGGAGCGTCTTAAATGTTTCAGAGTCCAGAGAAGCTGACTTAAAAGTGCCTTAATGTTACGTTCTTGGAGCTAATTCAGATGTTTTAGGTGTGATGCACTGAATAAACATTATAGAAGCGGATCTGGAATTTTTCCTTTGTCTACATCTGAAAGGGGATGAGAGAAGAAATACATCCTGCCCTGCAGTCTTCATTAAACTCTCTTCTGTCAGTTTTTTAGTGAGGATGACATCGAGCTTCCTCTGGCAGTGGTCCGAATTTGCCCAATTTGTATCACAGACCAGACACACACAAACACACACACACATACCTGCCCAGTCAAGCCTGTGGCAATGACAGTTATGCCCTCCAAACATGCCCCTGAGTCTTAGCTGAATCTCCTACCAATGAGTCATCTTCCAACTCCAGCTGCTACGTTTCCCTCCGCCCGCAGTGCCAGGTACGCCAGAGGCTTGTCGAAGACGGTGCTGCCACGGCGAAACCAAGCCGGGCCAAAAGCAACACTTTGAACCTGGCGCTAGGCCTGACAATGCTCCACAAAGACAACTGACAAGCCAAGCGAAGCAGCGTGAGTGGGAGGGGATGTTCTGGAGAACTTCCAGCTGACACACACAGGTGTTGTGTGATTGGCGTTCCTGTGTTGTTTTGTGGTACACTAAGGCTGAAGGAGAGGGTAGTGTGCTTCTCCTGAAGGTTCATAGTGGACAATTTGAGTGTGGGTGTGTGAAATGAAAGACGGGTAACCTGCAGTGAACTCTACACTAGCAGCGACATTTCTGTTTCAGAACATTGATTCAATAATCATAGCAGACGGGACCCGCCCGATCGCCAAGGCCTGAGACCCACCTGACAGCCTGGGATTCGCCTGGGTGGTCTGTCCGTGGAGACGCACTGCAGGCCAGAGGGAGGCCAGATAAAGCTCCCCTGAGACCTTCAGCAGTAGCACAGTGATACCCAGCTGCCTTCATCAGACATCTCCCTTATTTTTGTCTGACAACCTAAAAAGGTTTTCAAGCATGTTTGCCCTTGTGTGGTGGGACCTAAAGGCTGGAATGCCACGAGCTGAGTCAAAACCACATACTTACAAACTTACAGTCTGATCTATAACAAATCGAAGGGCAATAGTAGAAGATTAGAATTAGAATATTAGAAGATATTTTAGATTGTTGTTATTTTAGATTATTGGGTTGGGGCTGAGGGGCGTGTCCTTGCGAGATGCTCTATGAGTCGTGCTGTTGGCAATTTCTGGTCTAGAGCTTCTCCCAGACACTTCCTGCATCCTGATTCCACCGCTCAGATTTCACTGATGAGGGCAAACTGGACTTGGCCGTTGCTCCCTCTGACGTGAGATATGGCGGTTATGTTTCTCCGCCTGGTGAGACAGACGGGGTTTCCGATAGAAAGGTGCGCTCACCCCCAAAGGACTGGGCTGACACCGGGTCACCGGTGAAACAGATCTGGATGACGCTACCACCTGAACGGAGGGCTATATTTACCCTAATCCACAACTTCACTGTTTATTTTTCCTTGGGTGGAACAATAGTTCCTCCACTAATAGAGCTACAGGAGTTGAGTCTGGTCCGGGCTCTGAGCTGCATACCTAATGCATCTAAAACACACGCCTGGCCCATCTCCAGCACGGGCCAACCCCCTCTCACATTACAGCCCTGCAGGCATTCTCTATATCCCTGTTACCACCCTGACATTATATTTCCAAACACCTCTAACATACACACATGTACACGTGAGGCAGTCGTGGTTTGGAAACACTGGGTGGAACTATCGCTGTGGAAATGCACCCAGGTCACGGGACCGGTGGGACTTGGTCCATGGGTCTGGGTCTGGCCCAGATCTGCACCGGGTCTGGCTCGGGTCTGGCTTGCATCTGTATGCCTACCAGAACGTGTCAGTGGCCAGCTGCCTGTCACTCTGGCTCTGAAGACCTGAAGCTTTTGGAGGGCTGTGGCAGGCTGTAATTTGTTTTGACATGACCTAATA
This sequence comes from Brachyhypopomus gauderio, assembly GCF_052324685.1. Taxonomy (NCBI): domain Eukaryota; kingdom Metazoa; phylum Chordata; class Actinopteri; order Gymnotiformes; family Hypopomidae; genus Brachyhypopomus; species Brachyhypopomus gauderio. The sequence continues at coordinate 35,541,322 of NC_135213.1, forward strand.
CGTCTCTTAAAGGAGGCCACACCTGAGCACAACTGCACCTTCGCTCTGGCTGTGGGGAACCGGAGACGCCGGCGTTCCTCCCCGAGCCTTCGGGGAAGGCCGTCCGGAGGAGACGAGAGCGTTCCTCTCCGAGCTGCTCTGACCCGAATGCTTCTGGCATGTCTCACGCAGACCGGAGAGGAAGTGAAGCTGACGTCGGAACTCTCCTGCCTGTCAAAACTGGCCTCAGACACTTCAGTCCATGTGAGAGGATCCTGTGATTACAGCGTTCGCCAGAACTCACACACACTGGCTCGTCTGGAAAGGCCTGGGACTCCTGCATTTACTCCCTCTTGTTTTCTATAATCACCACTGTTGGTTACAATTTACATAAGTTAATTTACATTTACGACATTTACAAGAAGTTCTTAGAAAAGTGCTGTGTCATGTGTTCACAGAATGCAGCCAGCAGTAGGTTAGAGTTCAAGAATTGGAATACCAGTGAGGAATACTGCTGAAAGACTGAAGTGAATGACACCAAACAATACAATAATACCACACAATACCAAACAATACAGTACCAAACAATACCAAATAATACCACACAATACCAACGTGCTAGAGTTTGTCACCCAGTGGAAATATGCATGTATGCATCTGACTGTCTGTCTGTCTGTGTGCCTACCTGTTCTCACCAAAGAACAGTGAGAGAGGTGTTTCTGAGTGTGTGTGTGTGTGTGTGTGTGTGTGTGTGTGTGTGCGCGCGCGCGCGCGTATAAATGTGTCTCATATCCCCTATCCCCTCTGTGTGTTTCTGTGTCCCCATAGTAAGTTAAAATTTTGGTGTTAATAGCTGAACAAATGTAGCGCAACTGAAAAAAAACATTTTGTGGCATACCCCTGCCTTCATTTATCTGTCTGAGAGCCCACTGTGTGTGTGTGTGTGTGTGTGTGTGTGTGTGTGTGTGTGTGTGTGTGTGTGTGTGTGTGTAGTCTCGGGACACAATGTTCAGTGCTGAGTCAGATCTATACACCTAAAACAGAACACCCCCCCCCCCCCACACACACACACACCCCTCCCCACCATAGATTGACCCGCTCCAACTCCCACCCTTCAAATCCCACATGGCGGATTGCTGTCATGAACAAGTACCAGCACGTATGACAGACGGTCAAGCGCCCACATTAGACAGTAGCGCCATCTATTGACCAGTGGAAAAACAGCCGGTCACCCAGGATTAGTGTTCTCTTACGTAAATATAAATACAGCGGTGTGTTTGCGGAAGCTTATGGTGTAATCACCAGTCAAACAAAGCGGGAGGCGTCCAGAGGCGGCTTGCGTGCAGGTTGTGGTCACGGGTCGTTGAAAATTCACTTCAGGGATTCATTTTGTGAATACTCTTTATTGCGCTGCTGTGTCTGAAACGCTGTGCTGTTCTTTTCCAACATATCACACACCTGGCCTGGCTCTCGGAGCTTAAACCCGAACTGGGCCGACCCGCGTCTACCTGCAGCCCAGCGCTCTTTTGTTAACGCGGATGAAGCGCTTAACCTAATTGCACGTATCGAGTCCCAGATAAAGGGGCAGCTGGCTGTTGGCCGCTATAACTCATAAACCGCGTGCACGAGAAAAACTAATAAACAAGAGAAAAGACACACACACAAAAAAAGAGAGAGAGAGAAAGAGTATCACTTTTCATAAGTAAACGTGCAAACATCACGCACGCGAAAGAAAACACATCAAAGCAATGTGTGTATGGGGGGGGGGGGGGGGGGGAGCGAGAATAGGACAGGTTAAAAGGAGGGTGTTGATACACTGTATCCGCTGCTGGACAATCCACCTGCCGGCGTCTATCACCGCGGTCATTGAAGGGACGGCTTGTCTTTTTATCCGCGCGCGCATCCATGTGTCAGCACCGCGCTTTATTGGGTCGGACCTCAGGTGCGCAGATAGCAGCCCCGACACACACCTTCCCCCTTAATGTAGCACGCCTTTCATCTGTGCGCGCGACATTAAAGTCACATAGCACACTTCTCTCTCTCTCTCTCTCTCTCTCTCTCTCTCTCTCTCTCTCTGTCTATCTCTCTATGTCTCTCTCTCAGCGCAGGGTAAACACTTGCTTTAGGGACATTGTGGCAGCCTGTCAGGGACAGGCAAACATGCCCTGGTGGTTCTCAGAGGGGCGAGATGGTGGCCAGTGTCCCTCACTACTGCGCTGCCTTGTTGACAGCTCCTGTTAAAGAGGTTTTGTGAGGGCAAGGATGTGATACACAGGAACACTCCATTACCCACACACACAGCCCTGAGACCGGCGCTGACCACAGCGTCCACGGCCACACCCTTCCAACTCCACACGTCCTTTTACAAGCTGTCTTCTTGTAGCCTGCAGGTAGCAATAATGGCTCCAGCACGAGATGTGATGGTGATCTGCAGCTCTGATCAGCAGTGACAGGCGCTAAAGTGCTGATCTTTAGGTTGGCGATATGGTGCTGGTTTAGATAAGGTGGCGAGTGGAATTTGGTTAGTTGAACATGGTTCTCAAAGACTGAAGGCATCCTAGAGTTGCCATATTGTCTGGGACTTGTTATCTGGAGTTTAACATCACTGAAGACTTATCAGTGTAGCAATACTGCAGTGCGTGCTAATACTGCAGTGCATGTTAAGAGGAGACGGGCTATGTGTACTATTTTAGAAAAAAAAAGTGTTCAGGCAAAGAGAAACACCATAATAAAAGTGTTCAGGCAAAGAGAAACACCATAATGAAAGTGTTCAGGCAAAGAGAAACACCATAATAAAAGTGTTCAGGCAAAGAGAAACACCATAATGAAAGAGTTTTTCATCTCCAAGTCTCTGCAGCAGCCATAAGCTTCGGTGAAGTTTCCATGAGCCTCTGTGCACTAGATTTTCTAGTAAAAGGGAGTTTTGGTGGAGGGCAATTAAAACCTTCATAAAAACGAGAAGGTCATTTGGGTCGTGGAGACTGAATGAACGTTTATCCTCTGTGGAAGTCCGGTGTGGTGGAGATGACAAATGCAAGCAGCTGATTGGCCGGTTCCTGCTCGGATGGGATCTGCTGTCAACAGGTCCTAATTAGGCCAATCAGAATGGGAGGAAGTAGCTCAGAGAGGACACTTTGTTAGCGGCCGTGTTTGTGAAGCCAAGACAGAAAACAAAACACAATCGGACCCGTTCATTTTCCTTCCAACTGACCCGTTACTGGAGGCAAATTGACAAGGGATTTTGTCTTGCTTTGACCTCTATTTCTGTTCTCCTTTGTGACGTACGGCAAAGTCATTGAGCCATTGTGAGGCCTTTATAATGTGGCTGATGATATAAATGTAGCTTAGCATTGTGTCGGTGGGTCAGAATACAGCGCTATGCTGCAGACAACATCCTGTTATAAGTATGTCATCAAGAGTGATTCAACCAAGACTGAAATAACATGAGAAATAAAACCTTATAAAGCCATTCCTCATTTGTGCATTCTGATCACAGCATTTTACACCAGTTTGGTTTGAAAACTTTGTTGTTTTGGGGTTTTTTTTTTTGTCATGTGATTCTAGAATTTTCAGAGTGGTTCTAGAAGTCTGTTGTTAGCTTTTAACAGATTAAACGATTCATTTGTATTATCATAAAATGTTTTATTTCATTCCCGGTTATCACAGAAAGGGTTAACTTAAAGGCTGCCTAAATCTTCTTAGAACAATATATACAAACCATTGATCATATTCCAAATATTTCCGCACCAGACCCGTCCAACCCGTGTGACTCTGAAGGCCTTTGTGTCCAAACCCCTCTGATGTGGGGTGGATACAGAGGTTGCTTGGACTCAAAACAGAACCACTAATATTATTGTAGAGCTTTTAGTGGACCATGATGTTGAGAATGGCTGAATGGTGAGACAGATGCCCTGCTCCCATAGCACAGGCTGGGCATCTGGGTCCAGGAGTCTGGGGCCACTCCTACACTAACACCATTAGCATGTTAATGCTAAAAACCCATAAATGAAATCAACAATCGTAAATAATAGACAAAAATGTAAATGAACAGAACAAAATATAAGACGACTAGCCCTGTGCTGTTGTGTCAAAGCTCACGTGGTCACTGCAAACTTTGCGGCTTGATCACACTGTGGGTGGAGTCAGAATGGACATTGGGCGGGGTCAGAGCAGATGTGGGGGCGGGGTCAGGGCAGACCCAGATCAGGGTGGCGTTGGGATTTCCCGCCTCCTGTTGACAGAGTTCAGCGCACAGACGCCAAGCCGCACAGGGGTGAAGGTTTCCCAGAGGCCCTTGCTTCGGCTCCCAGACTCATTAATCACAAGCTCTGCAGGGGCCAATCACATTCCATGCTGTTCTGACCAGGGTCACTTCCTGCGTCCACACGGCACCCTGCCAGCCAATCAGGTGATGGACACAGAGAAGCGAAAATCTAAACTTTTCAGTGTTACAGAGAAATTAGTCTCATTAACAACGGCATTAATAATCAGTGGCCTTCACCCTGGATCGTAGGGGACGTGTCCATCAAGATCTCTGAAACCTTAAACCTTTAATAACAGTGAGAACACACACACACAGTGCTGCTTCACCACAGGGTGCTGTGTATACCCATACGTCCTGACACACGAGACACCGGCAGCTCAGGACGTCTCACATACGCCCTGACACACGAGACACCCGCAACTCAGGACGTCTCGCATTACTTTTACTCAGTAATTACTGAAATAGCTACATGGTAACAAATATTTTTTATGATCACATTGGTTCTGCCTGCCTGTAATTAGAATTAATGTAATTGTAATTAAAATGAATATAATTATAATGAAAGCTTATTCATGAATTCATGAACAAAACCTGAAATTAACTGAAACTGAATTGAAACACATAATGGAAAATAAAAAGGGAAAGTACATTAAAAATGCAAAGTGGAACCATATAAACTCTGTGCAGATATGTGAACATGTCATTACAGCTATAAAGAAGAACCAATACATTCCTCTAATTGACTCATTTAGACTGTCATTTAGAGGTTGGGTTTCCATGTTATTAATGTTATTGATGTTATTAATATTATTGATGTTATTAATGTTATTAATGTTATTAATGTTATTGATGTTATTGATGTTATTGATGTTCTCTCTTCCATCCTGTTCCAGGTTCTAGAGACCCTCCGGACGTACGACCGAAACAGCCTCATTCAGAACCAGCAGCGTTCGCAATATGGACTCTGATTGAACTAAAATGAGGTTTAGTACAACAATTACAATAATACCAACACGGAATCTTAGTGTTTATGATGATCAGATTTTCAAATAAAATGTGTGTGTGTGTGTGTGTGTGTCTATAGTGGTCAAAGCTGCTATTCACAAACAGTGCCTACAGAACTTCCTACAGTTGGCAGGACAACCACAGCGCAGACCTTCACCAGACGTCTGGTCTGTGGCTTGTAACACTGCGGCCTGTAACACTGTGGGCTGTACCACTGTGGGCTGTACCACTGTGGGCTGTACCACTGCGGCCTGTATCACTGTGGGCTGTACCACTGCGGCCTGTAACACTGTGGGCTGTACCACTGCGGCCTGTAACACTGTGGGCTGTACCACTGCGGCCTGTAACACTGTGGGCTGTACCACTGTGGGCTGTACCACTGCGGGCTGTACCACTGCGGGCTGTACCACTGCGGGCTGTACCACTGTGGGCTGTAACACTGCGGGCTGTACCACTGCGGACTGTATCACTGTGGGCTGTACCACTGCGGCCTGTAACACTGCGGGCTGTACCACTGCGGCCTGTAACACTGTGGGCTGTACCACTGTGGGCTGTACCACTGTGGGCTGTAACACTGTGGGC
>NC_135213.1:35552151-35559651 GCF_052324685.1 Brachyhypopomus gauderio
AATACCACTAGAGACACCCTTTGAAAATGACGGCGTTGTTCCGAGAAGCCTCTGTCAGTTGGGATTGATGTGTTTGGTAAGAGAGACAGTAATGTCCTACAGGGCCGCTCTGTCTTCCACGTGCACAGTAGCCCCGGGTCGGTGTATCACATTAGCCCGTCACGCCCGGCACAAAGCGCCACACCGGCGTGCCACTGTGACAAACTGCGTTTCTACCGGGGACACACAACTCACGTTCAGCATACCGCCGTGTAGTGTAGTCGTTTCTGTGTATCGATGTGTGTGTGGTTGGGGGGAGGTGATCACCCGATACACATATCCAGGTGCGCGACTATATATAACTGTTCTTCGTCGCTAACACTTTTGCCGCCGTGGCCACCAGCAGTTCAGCTACAAGACACGCAATTTGTTTAACATGCGAGTAAGTCATTATTCTGTGTCCGCGAGCGGAAAATAAAATAAGAGACACAAAAAGAGCTTTGCAACAAAAGCGAGCGCCAGCGGCATCGGCATCACACACACACACACACACACACACACACACACACACACACACACACACAATATCCATTGGTAATCACCCCTCTATTCTACGTAAAGTAAACACACGTGCTCCTCCCATCCCTCATTAGTGTGGTGTTGTGTTCCTGGGCGTCAGCGGCTGGTTAGCGCTGCGAGATCTTTATCATGAGGCGATGCATCAGCGCCAGGCTGCAAGCGAGCTGCTCTAATGAAGCAGTCTCAACGGGACGTGCTGAGATGCTTATCGCGCCTTCTTTAGACACCTGGACGAATGAGCCCAGTTCCTCGCTCTGCCCCGGGTCCACGTGTAACGCAGACAGTGAGGTTACGGGCCTGCTGCAGGGACACTGTGCGAGACGCTCGTGCTCGCAGAGCCGAGGCCTGACACGTCAGTAGCTGGGAGGCGCGCGAGCCCGACCAGAGGTCTCTGGCCCTGTAACTTCACACTTCCCCTGATTTTTAGTCTGCGGGCGCACACAGTGTGTTTCTCGCCAGTCTTGTTTTGTCTGTTACCGCTGTCGTTAATCCGAGTGTCACGTTTCCAAGGGCGATATTTTCACGATATTAATGTGTGACCATACAGTGATCCTGTCTCGCGCCTGTTATGAGATACGACCTTACACGCTCGCGCTCCCTCTTATTTTCCCACACACTTGTTTTACACGTCGGGCGCACCGAACATGGATTTATTCGCCCCTGAGCTCGTGGGGATTAAAGGAGCGAGCCGCGCGGACTGTTTTTGTTCCCGTGTCACGGTCTGAAATGTAGCGAGGAAACGCGGGTGGGAACGGGCGCGAGCGACGGTGGGAACGGGCACGAGCGCGGGTTGGAACGTTCCTTTGATGTCCGTTCGGTGGCACGCGGACGTTCGGGAGTTCTGAGCGCCGCTCTTGGTGTTTTTTGAACTCTTGGCGAAGTTCAGCCGTAATCAAGACGCCTTTCCTGTACAGGCCGTGTGTGTGTGTGTGTGTGTGTGTGTGTGCGCGCGCGCGCTGACTTAAGTCTGTTTTTGTAGAATTATTTTACAAATTTGCAGACCGCTTTCATCCTGTTTTCACGTCTGATCTAAAGCGCCCAGTTACATCTGAAAGCATGGGCCCATTTTGTCTTAGGAACCCAGGCGATCAGAAGATAAAGGTTCACTACACATAGGAGTGAATGGAAGTGGTCATTACCGACGTTTACCGTGACCTATACGTTTAAAATCTCTTGAATCTGGAACATCCTACTTCTCCAGTGTGGTAAAGTTTATACCAACATGATGATAACGAGCAAACATTTTCTTCACCCGTCTGAAGTTAACTCGTTTTTCTGTTGCAGCAGTACTACATACACAACGAGAGACTTCTGCCGTCTCTCTCTCTCTCTCTCTCTCTCTCTCTCTCTCTCTCTCTCTCTCTCTCTCTCTCTCTCTCTCTCACACACACACACTTTTGTGCTCATTTTCAATTTAAATGGAAATTTTATTGGCATGACAAAACCATACTGTACTGACAAATCAGTTATAGACAAATACATGCTCTCTCTCTCTCTCTCTCTCTCTCTCTCTCCTTCCTTCCATCTCTCTCTCATTAGAGTTCTGCTTCAGCTGTTCATACGGACATGTCTGGTCAATTTCACAATTTTATCTGAGTTTAGTTCAGTTCAATTGAAAAACTAATATTCATCATAATCATCATCATCACATTGATGTCCTTTACTCTGTAGACATTTTGCTATGGCCTGGGCTAGGTGGATGAATGAATGTTGAATGAATTTCTCTCTGTTTCTCTTTCTATCTGTCAATCTGTTTATCTGTCCATTTCACTCTCTGCCTGTCTCTTTCTCTCTCCTCTGTCTCTCTTTATCTCTCTCTCCCTCTCTGCATCTCAATCTTGCTGTCTGTCTCTCACTCTCTTTAGATCTTGTCTCTTTATGTATTCATTCTTTCTGTCTGTCTACCATTCTCTCTCCCTTTCTCCCTCTTTCTCTTCTCCCTCCCTCTCCCCCTCCCTCTATCTTTCTGTCACTGTCTATCTTGTTCTCTCATTCCATCTATCTCTGTTTGTCTCTTTCTCTCTGCCTGTCTATCCATTTCTTTCTCTCTTTCTCCCTTTCTATCACCCCTCCTCTCTCTCTCTCTCTCTCTCTCTCTCTCTCTCTCTCTCTCTCTCTCTCTCTCTCCTGTGTTATTCTACTTTGCCCCTTTTCCAAACCCATTAGGCCCCCATAACCACCCGTTAGACCCAAGAGGGGCCTTGGAGCCACGTGACCTTTGACCTTGACTTTTGACCTGCAGTCAGCGAGTTGCTGATCCCCTGGGCGGGAGGGGAGAGGCTCCTGTGTCTTGAGTTACTCAAGCATGTGGATTCATTAACAAATATCTGTCTGTTTGCCCCCGTAATAAGCAGCATTTAAAAACCTGGGGCAGGGTAGGAATCTCAGAGATCCTGACTGCCAGTGTCACTCAAAACCAGGTTCATCCACAGGCCGTGTGTTTACCTGCCACTAGACCACTGTCTTAGCTGAGTCATGCCCCCAGTGTCCACACAGACCTCGCATCACACATCAGGAGCTACTTGGAATAATTTGGTAAGAGAGAGAACGTGGTTAATCTCGGCGCTCTTGCTCCCCCTGCTGGACAATGTAAGTAATTTTGTGTCATTTTTCTGTTCTTGTGCATTGACAATTATTTGATACTTATGGATTGTTTTCTGCACATCATGCAAAGGTTAATAAGGCTTTAAAACAACATTTTAAAATATAATTGATGTATTTAAAGCAGCAGTGTGTGAGTGTATAGAGAAATGAATATAGAAAGGTTCCTCACTGATACACATGAGCCCCAAACCCTCACTGTTACATATGAGCCCCAAACCCTCACTGTTACATATGACCCCCCAAACCCTCACTGTTACACATGAGCCCCAAATGCTCACTGTTACACATGACTCCCCAAACCCTCACTGTTACACATGACCCCCCCAAACCCTCACTGTTACACATGAGCCCCAAACCCTCACTGTTACACATGACTCCCCAAACCCTCACTGTTACACATGAACCCCAAACCCTCACTGTTACATATGACCCCCCCAAACCCTCACTGTTACACATGACTCCCCAAACCCTCACTGTTACACATGACTCTCCAAACCCTCACTGTTACCACATGAGCCCCAAACCCTCACTGTTACATATGACCCCCCCCAAACCCTCACTGTTACACATGACTCCCGAAACCCTCACTGTTACACATGACTCCCCAAACCCTCACTGTTACACATGACTCCCGAAACCCTCACTGTTACACATGACTCCCCAAACCCTCACTGTTACACATGACTCCCCAAACCCTCACTGTTGCACATGACTCCCCAAACCCTCACTGTTACACATGAACCCCAAACCCTCACTGTTACATATGCCCCCCCCCCCCCCCCCCAACCGTCACTCTTTGCAAGTCTGACTGTCTTGTGATGGATTTAAATGAAAGCAGTTAAACTCATCCAGGTGTAGTTGTATCTGTGACAGTGTGACACTCACACCATGGGTGTTACTCTGCAGAAACCAGGAAACTAACAGAGATCGCTGTTGTCCAGGGGTCAAATCAGCGGCTCTGTTGGACAGAGCTGAGAGTTTAGTGAACGCAGGGCCTCTGTGATCAGGCAAGAAGTTTCGGCCTATGGCTTAAGGGAGACTAATGTCATGATGAAGCCCCCAGAACCCCTGCCCGGATGTCGAGATGGATTTCTAAAACTGCGCAGTGGAAAACACACACGCTAACCCCCCCACCCCCCCCCCCACCCCCCACCCCCCGACGTTCCGACCAGACCAAACTAAATGAAATATTTCATGTAAAATGTAAAACATGCTTGCTGCCATAAACAGGCGGTGTTTAAAAACACGGTGGGGGAGTCTGAGCTGAAAAATGATTTGAACCCAAACTGTAAGGCTGCCCTGGGTGCAACGTTTATTTGTGTAAAATGGATAGAGTGGCATGTAATTACTCCCGCCCTGCCAAAGGTTCCTTTATTTACTTCTCATTTCCTCTCTCTCTCTCCATCTCTTTCTCCACCTTCTCTCCATTTCTCTTTCCCTCATTTCTTTCCGTTTCTCTCTATCTTTAATTCTCACTTCTGTGTGTGAGCATACCTACCCATCGATCTGGCCACATCCGCTGTGTGGCTCTGGGTGTGCGCAGGGGTGCTGACGTCTGACAGCTCCAGTTTAGAAGCAGACGTCACAGGGGAGTTTATTCTCCCTGCAAACACCACCCAAGACAGCGGAGTGCTGAGACCTTTAATGGTCAGTGATCATTCAAATTCAATGACCAGTTTCAGATTGACGTTAGCTTTATATTCAGATTCACATATAACTTGAAAATTCACCAAAGCTACTAAACTGTGTGTGGCTAAATGTGTGTGTGTGTGCGTGTGTGTGTGTGTGTGTGATGTGCGTGTGTTTTTCCAGACTTCTCTCTTTTTTTAAGATCAGTCCTACAGATCTGTTTATTGCTTCAGTTTTTCTGGAGATGTAATGATGCATATATAATGATGGAAAGAAAGAAAGAGACAGAGGGAGAGAGAGGGAGGGAGAGATCAAGAGAGTAGCAGAGAGAGGGAGGGAAGAGAGAGAGAGGGATTTGTGGACTAGTTCAGCCTTTGTAACATGTAACTCCTCCAGTTCAGAGACATAAGGGAAAAGTGTTTCTAATCTTCCTCTTGTGTTCGTGTTCTGACACCAGCTCTTATGTTTACGGGTCGGTTTGGACTCGTGCCTCAAATCAGCCGTTAGATGCCCTAAAAACTAATTATTTATCACCCATTTTGTTTCTTACTTCTTGGTTACGTATCCATGAAAGTGTTGAACATATGATTGTTGTGGCCCCATGGACCTTTCTATTGACATACACAACAGTACACACGGCTCTGAACGGACTTGGCCTTACATGTCTGGAAATGTTGCCTTTGTAGTTCTGTGAAAAAGGCAAAGACAGAAGCTACTACCTGAAGATCAAATGGTTGGAGGAAGAACTGCTGTGGGCTGTCGGTATAGTGTGTTTATGATTTCAGTTTTAGCAGTTATTGTTTTCTAATTATGCCTGTATTGAAACTGACCCTAACAACAGAAAGCTCATAATTTTAACAGCAATTTTAAGAGCATTTTTAAATTTAGTAATTTAAAATTATTTTTTTGTTTAAATAGACGTTTCTGACAAAGTCAGAAGGTCTTGATGCAATAAACCAATCTATGTAGTAGTTTCATGCATTTGAATCCTACAATCGGGTTGGTCACAACCGTAACACTAGATGAAGGTTACAGCACAAAGACTGAGAGGTGTAGAAACGGATGGGAGCACAGGACCCAGTCAGGACCCAGTCAGGACCCAGTCAGTGAAATAAGTACACAAAAAATCATATATGTGACAATATAGGCAAGCTTGTGTGTTTGTGTGTGTGTGTCTTTGTGTTTGACTGTTGTATTACTATAAATGTGCATTAGCTGTTGTGTTTCCCTCTGTGTGTGTTTACCTTGATGTATAAGATGTATATCTTGTGCATCTGTGTGTATTACAAGCTTCTATCTACACTGTGCTACACACACACACACACACACACACACACACACACATACACACACACACACACACACACACCCTGTTCAGGTCATTAAGACCCTCTCAATCCTTTCACACCCAGATGTGTCCTACCTGCCAACTTTGTTTGAAGAGCTGTGTGTACAAACAGAAAGAAATGGGTTGTAGAAAAGCACAGATGTGTCTGTGTGCGTGCGTGTGTGAATGTGTGTGTGTGTGTGTGTGTGTGTGTGTGTGTGTGTGTGTGTGTGTGTGTGTTGTGGGAACAAGGTGCATGAGCCTTTTTTGCTGGTCTCCTCAAAATTACTTGCATTTATTTTATTGAAGAAGTTTTCCTAGCAAACTATTAAGAAAAATACTTGATAGGTGTGTGTGTGTGTGTGTGTGTGTGTGTGTGTGTGTGTGTGTGTGTGTGTGTGTGTGTGTGCTCTAAAAGCCTTTTCTCTTTTAGACCACTCACAGACACACATAAAAGCGGGTGATGACAGTAGCAATCGGTAGGTCACAGGTCACATGGTTACAATTCACCTGAGAGAGGGAGAGAGAGAAAGAGAGAGAGGGAAGGAAGGAGAGGGAGAGAGAGTGAGTGAGAAGGAGAGAGACAGAGAGAGAGGAAAGCACAGACAGTAAGAGGACATCTTACTGTACTGATTAGTGATCAGTGAGTCACTTCAGAGAGTCGGTGAGTACAGTGTCACCAAACTATCTCACACACACACACACACACACACACACACACACACACATACACAGTACCTGTGGCTCTGCATCCTGAGAGGTTCTCTAAAGGCAAACACAACCTGCTACGACCTTTTTCTCCTGCCAGAGTTATCGTGGTGACCCCATCAATAACGATGGATGCTCTGTGATTCAACAGCTGATGTGGCCCCTGTCCCCACAGTTGAGAGAGGGAGGGAGAGAGAGAGAGAGAGAGAGAGAGAGAGAGGGAGGGAGGGAGGGAGAGAGAGAGGGGGAGCTGGTTGTGTGACACTGGAGTTTACTTACACATGTGCTGTTATAAATACTATATATACAGTATATGCTTTAAGACAAAGATAGTCTGCATATGTTGTCCATGTTGTTAAATAGTGATATTTGTGTTGTTTGACTCTTAAACGTCTCTGATCGCTCAAAGTGACGTCCTAGCTATAAGACTCTTCTGTCTCTTTGAGGTGGATGGTTCCACTCGAAGTTAAAAGCGGAGGACAAATTTCATAAAATATCACAATTGACAAAAATATGGCACATTTACATTTAACCCATCTGTGCAGTTAGAACACACACACACTAGTGATTACTAGGGGGCTGTGGATCACACGTGCCCAGAGCGATGGGTAGCCCTAGCCTGGTGCCCAGGGAGCAGTTGGGGTTAGGTGCCTTGCTCAAGGGCACCTCAGTCA
>NC_135213.1:35564651-35574651 GCF_052324685.1 Brachyhypopomus gauderio
CCAATAACAAACACCTCTCTGAGAAATTCCCCTCTAGGGTGGGTTTGTGACTGCTGTGATGTGCATCTCAAAGAGGTGGCAGTGTTCTGGAGGGGGAGACTGCCCCCTGGTGGTGTCTGAAGAGGGTGCAGACTATTGAACAGATAGAAGCCCGAAGGTGATTGGTTCATGTACTAAATGAGTAGAGCTCGACTTCTAAACTGATCACTCATGTATCAAAGTGCCATGCTGACAGGTTTAATAAAATATCACTGAGGGCTCAATCATTTTTCATCTGTGTGAAGCTTCACAATAGAGGGCTATGTAACACACACACACACTACTGTCTCTCTCACCCCCTCACACACACACACACACACACACACACATACACACACAACAAGGCTGCCCACCTGATTGGATGGGAGGGTTAAAGAGGAGGGTGGTGTACTGGTTATTGGGCCCCTTTCAGTACTGTTAGTCTGGACACAACTGCTCCGTCCCATGCCAAGACTCCACCACTTCTAGCTATGATGCCCACTGATGGGGGTGCTGGGGCTGACACCATCCAACACGAAGGTTTCATCATCCATCCTCCATCTCCTCCTCCAGACACACCCTGTCTCCACCTCTGCATCACCTGTCCTCTGTCAGTTTCATTGGCTATCAGTCTCACACCTGTGCCTCTGTAATGACGCACCTGGCTGAGATCATATGGGAGGTCATAAAGGGACCTGATCATTAGCCAATGAGCTGAACCGTGTGTGATCTGGGAAAACGCCAGTAACTCCAGCCACCTTTGGAACAGTGTGGCCTGATTAAGGCTGGCTTGGTCTGTCTGCCCTCTCAGATCACACAGCTTTATTCTTGGTTTAGTTTTGGTCTGATTAGCCCATAAAACAGATCAGAGTCAGACTAAAAATGGATAAACAAAACATAAGGGAAGTGCAGAGAAAGAATAGAAACGCATCGTCTAGACGCTAGCGTCTGCAGTACTCTGTGCGAGACGGTACTGAAGACGAGCCTATTCTGCTCTGGAGTCCAGGAACCCACTAAGATCCCACTGATATAATTGAGCACAAAACAGTAGTAGTCAACAAATAAGCTGGTGAAGTTATGCTGATAACAATACAATAAAGCACATTTTGTGATAATATAACGATAGTAACAATAAAGTTTTTTGTTTGGCTAGCGTGTACTTTGCTAGCTCAAAGTAATTGTGAAGGTTACCATGATGGGATGTCAGAGTGGCTTGCTAACTCATTGTGCACACTGGCTAAGACTATTAGCTAGTAAATATTTGCTAACAGTTAGCAAGCTAGTTCTTTTATGTTCCCCAGTGAGCTTAAAATATATTGCTCTGATCCATTGTGTAATTAAAAGAAGATTATTGTGTTGTCAAACACCTTTTATTAACATTAACAATGAGTCATCTGGCACTGGTTTTGTTTTGATCGATAATTTATGAAACTATATGGAGCCCTGAAAACAAGTTAGCATCCAGCTTTTGTGTGAGTGTTGAAGAACAATATGCAGGAATAAAACATGTGAGACATGCTGATATTTCCTTATTTACTAAACACGTATTTGTCTGTTACCTGTGTGGTCCTGTTATGCCACTGCGACTCTTCTGAGTCCTTTATTTATTATACGGCTTTTGATGTTTTAAAGGTGTGGCACAGCTGGTGTACATATTGAGGTGTGTGTGTGTGTGTGTGTGTGTGTGTGTGTGTGTGTGTGTGTGTGTGTGTGTGTGCGTGTGGGCAAAACTGCCTGTTGCAATTTTTTATCCCAGTGCTGCCCAGAGTGCAGTCATGTGACACTGGGTTATAAAATTATGATTCTTTTGGATATTAAATGTAATTCACACAATCCAAGACTTACAGAAAGTTATTAAGTAGTAAGATGAAGTCTAGGGGGCAGGTTAGGAGGTCTTCCTTCCCTTCGCATATGAATTTTCGATCAGGTTTTAATATCTGGTTTTCATTCTTACAGATTATTACATTGACAGATTCCTGTGCTACACACACTGACAAAAGTGCTTCACAGAACACCAGACAGACAGAACAGAACAGAACAGACAGAACAGCCCTGTGGGTGGGAATCATTCATATGGACTCACCACCACTCAGCACATCTCATCCCCACTGGCTTTAAACCAGCAGAACCCGCTGCAGCGTGACGTGTAGCACGACCACAAACCGAGATGCTGTGTCAGCACACACGTTCCTCAGATGCACAACCAAGAGTATTGATATCACCGATGTGGTGTCAGTGATAGAGTGTGTGTCAGTGTGTTTGTCAGTGATAGAGTGTGTGTCGGTGCGGTGTCAGTGATAGAGTGTGTGTGTCGGTGTGTTTGTCAGTGATAGAGTGTGTGTGTCGGTGCGGTGTCAGTGATAGAGTGTGTGTGTCGGTGCGGTGTCAGTGATAGAGTGTGTGTCGGTGTGGTGTCAGTGATAGAGTGTGTGTGTCGGTGTGGTGTCAGTGATATAGTGTGTGTGTCGGTGTGGTGTCAGTGATAGAGTGTGTGTCGGTGTGGTGTCAGTGATAGAGTGTGTGTGTCGGTGTGGTGTCAGTGATAGAGTGTGTGTGTCGGTGCGGTGTCAGTGATAGAGTGTGTGTCGGTGCGGTGTCAGTGATAGAGTGTGTGTGTCGGTGTGGTGTCAGTGATAGAGTGTGTGTGTCGGTGCGGTGTCAGTGATAGAGTGTGTGTCAGTGTGTTTGTCAGTGATAGAGTGTGTGTGTCGGTGCGGTGTCAGTGATAGAGTGTGTGTCAGTGTGTTTGTCAGTGATAGAGTGTGTGTGTCGGTGCGGTGTCAGTGATAGAGTGTGTGTGTCGGTGTGGTGTCAGTGATAGAGTGTGTGTGTCGGTGTGGTGTCAGTGATAGAGTGTGTGTGTCGGTGCAGTGTCAGTGATAGAGTGTGTGTGTCGGTGCGGTGTCAGTGATAGAGTGTGTGTCGGTGTGGTGTCAGTGATAGAGTGTGTGTCGGTGCGGTGTCAGTGATAGAGTGTGTGTGTCGGTGTGGTGTCAGTGATAGAGTGTGTGTGTCGGTGTGGTGTCAGTGATAGAGTGTGTGTGTCGGTGCGGTGTCAGTGATAGAGTGTGTGTGTCGGTGTGGTGTCAGTGATAGAGTGTGTGTCGGTGTGTTTGTCAGTGATAGAGTGTGTGTCGGTGCGGTGTCAGTGATAGAGTGTGTGTGTCGGTGTGGTGTCAGTGATAGAGTGTGTGTCGGTGTGTTTGTCAGTGATAGAGTGTGTGTCGGTGTGGTGTCAGTGATAGAGTGTGTGTGTCGGTGTGGTGTCAGTGATAGAGTGTGTGTGTCGGTGCGGTGTCAGTGATAGAGTGTGTGTGTCGGTGTGGTGTCAGTGATAGAGTGTGTGTGTCGGTGCGGTGTCAGTGATAGAGTGTGTGTCGGTGCGGTGTCAGTGATAGAGTGTGTGTGTCGGTGTGGTGTCAGTGATAGAGTGTGTGTCGGTGCGGTGTCAGTGATAGAGTGTGTGTCGGTGCGGTGTCAGTGATAGAGTGTGTGTGTCGGTGTGGTGTCAGTGATAGAGTGTGTGTCGGTGTGGTGTCAGTGATAGAGTGTGTGTGTCGGTGCGGTGTCAGTGATAGAGTGTGTGTCAGTGTGTTTGTCAGTGATAGAGTGTGTGTCGGTGCGGTGTCAGTGATAGAGTGTGTGTGTCGGTGTGGTGCATGGACGTAGTTTTGATTTCATAAGTGGGGGGGACACAACCTGGGGTGGCGTGGCGAACTGTTGAGCGGGGGGGGGGGGGGGGGGGGGGGGTGCTGCATGATCCTAGTGCTAGATTTGTCGCTATTTGGATATTGGTTTTTTAACCGTTAAAAAGTGGGGGGGACCAAAACCGGCTTTTGAAAAAGTGGGGGGGACATGTCCCCCCCGTCCCCCCCCAAAACTACGTCCGTGGTGTGGTGTCATACGAAACAGAATTGATGTTAAATCAACACTCATGGTGTTTTTATAAGTCCATCACGTAAACACTGTGAGGGTTGATTCAACTCTCTTGGTGTTCATTTCATTGTGCAGCTGTGGTTTATGCCTGGGCAGGACATCAGTCTGTAACACACAATAAACATTCAACAAATGTCAGTACCAACGTGACTGACATGGGCAACGTGACTGACATGGGCAGCGTGTCCAACGTGATCAACGTGGAAAACTCAAGAAATTTGTACTTTTTACTTCTTATAGACCAGTTTTTTCACAAGGTATGTGAAGATGTCCGCCCTCTTTAACTTACCAGACGTTTTTTTAACCCAAATCCGATGGAGAGAAGCAAAGTCGTTAAGGTCTCCTTTGTTTTTCTTGTCTTGTTTGATTCCTAAGTTTTTATTATTCATTAGTAATGGATTTGTCTTATAGGTCTAATCCATACTGTGGTTGATTTTTATGGTGTTGATGTTTTGTGCCATGTTGCGATTATTGATTTCTCATTAGAAGTGACTGATGAGTGATTGGTTCATGTGGTGGTGACTGTGCTTCTGTTCTGTTGGGGTTTGTCATCGCTGCTTACACAGACAAAGAAGCGTTTATAGGACAGTCATAAATCCAACGGTTATTCCGCATATTGAGCTGCTGAAAAGAAAAATAAGCAACACTTTGACACTGAGCTATGAAACAACGTTACTATTTTTTCTGTATTAGAGGGTTTTTGTCTGTATAGTGTCTAATATCTCTGGTTACCAAATTTTGACAGAGTGGTTATTTATTTCTTTAGAAACAAGCTTTTTTGGTACAGGCTTTTCCATCTGTGTGTGATCATCTGATAAAGGATGATGGTTTACCCCAAATGTTGTCCTGTAAAGTCTGGGACACAATGACTCATCACCCTCCAACAGATCCCCAACACCCTCCGACAGATCCCCAACACCCTCCAACAGATCCTCAACACCCTCCAACAGATCCTCAACACCCTCCAACAGATCCCCAACACCCTCCAACAGATCCCCAACACCCTCCAACAGATCCTCAACACCCTCCAACAGATCCCCAACACCTTTCAACAGATCCTCAACACCCTCCAACAGATCCCCAACACCCTAAGACAGATCAACACCTTTCAATAGATCCCCAACACCCTCCAACAGATCCCCAACACCTTCCAACAGAACCCCAACACTCTCCAACAGAACCTCAACACTCTCCAACAGATCCCCAACACCTTCCAACAGAACCCCAGCACTCTCCAACAGAACCCCAATGTTTCTAATGTTGGCCATTTACGTTTGAAAATCAAGAACCGACTGTATGAATTCTTGAGTTAGCTTGGGCCACACACGCTAACCCAACACGAAGAGTTGCTGCTGTGTGCTGGCTAGCCTGGAAATCGAATGAGAAACGGGGGGGGGGAGTGTCAGAAAAAACATTATCCCTGTTGCTATGGAGATAATAACTGTTTAAAATGGATTTAAGAGGGTGTAGTCAAAGCGCACTTTTCTCTCGCTGATAAGACCACGAACCCGCCGCACAGCTGGAGTTGTTGTCATGGATTTGTTGCCGTGGCAACAGGTGAACCCTGATGTGCAAGACATCCTTTTAGGACGGGCGCGCCCATCTGGCAGCGGCTGATAATCTACACATGTTTATCTGTTCACAACAGGTCTACCAATTAGACATCATTTTATTCACAAAGCCCCTCTATTCGATGCTTTAATGGCAGTGCTGGGAGGTAGCGTGTGTCATGAAAAAACTCCACACTGTTATCGGTGTTATTTATTTGCTTAGGTGTTTATTTATTTATTTTTATTCGTTTACCAGCTTCAGAACACCATTCAGGCTCCCTACAGATGCCACATCATTAAAACCAGGCGGCGCCGCGCGAGGCTCGGCATGAACAGTCATCGGTTTACCGAACACACCTGCTCTGCACACCTGAGCGAGCGCGTGGTGCGGCGTTTGCCCGGTGCTGCTCGCCGTGCTCGGCCGTTTCTCGCAGCGTCGCCCCGGGCTGAGGACCGGAGACCGTCCCCGCTCACCGCGGACGGCAGGACGATGACACGCGCGGACTGTAAACGAGCGCGGATCACGTGAGGAAAGGTGCGCGGACACGTGCTGTGTTGGTGCAGGACATTCGCCGGATGGAATCTGGATGCACTTCTGTTTTCGGTTCGAAGTGGGCGTGGTTAGCTGGATAACCCCCCGGCACCCGCGTGCTTGTTTTGTCCTGCGCGTGCGGTGTGGTCTTATTCATATGAATGATCCATATTCATCACGGACAGCTGGGCTCGGACAGAACAAACAGCACGAGCGCCATAGTAATGTCCTTCAATCAGTGGCCTTCACGTTGGAGTTCTCTCTCTCTCTCTCTCTCTCTCTCTCTCTCTCTCTCTCTCTCTCTCTCACACACACACACACACACAGGATGGATGGTGTGATGGATCCTCATGGTTTTGCTCTATGCTTCATTAAAAGTGCGGAAACGAGCGTCTCGCGACCGGGCACGCGCTCAACACGCTACAGCTGCCTCGGTAGTGCTTAGAATTAGACAGTCAAAGAGAGTGGCGGTGTTTATGGGCTGTTCTTGATTGCTATGGAAACGCCCGGTTGTACCGTCTGAAAGGTGCAGTGGGAGGACCAGCAGTGCGCGCGCACTGCCGAGATTGTGGGTCTGATCACGAGGCAGCACACAAAGCGTCATATATAAGTTCCTCTGGATCAGAGGGCCTGCCAAAAGCTTGAAGATGCGTGTGTAACTGTTCCGAATATGTGGTGGAAATGATGCGGTTCTGCGAGCTCACCACAAGATGGCAGTGTAACGTTATGGTGAAACACCCCTGACGCGCTGATGACCGGGCACTACTGTGGCTTGAAATCGTGTTTTTGTTGTTTTTTTCCCCCAGCTGTTCTGAATTCAGTCTGAATTCTGTCACGGTCCGGATCAGAAAGCTGGTCTTAGATTAGAGCCCGTCCCTTTCCCGCGCACTTTATCTACAGGCCTTCCACACAATTTCAGCTCATATCAACGACGGGAAGCTGATGGATAAACGTACATCACGTGGTTGCTCTGCAGTCCTGATGGAAATGGCGCCTTTTTCTCCGCTCCAGTGTGCGGTCCCACAGCCCAGAGCCTGACCTTAACCGGGCCACGGGACACAGGAAGACTTGATAAAGATCAGTGGGTGGAGTGGGGATACTTGTGTAAACACAGAAACACAGATCGACTTGCAGCACGCACAGCTGCTCCTGGCAAACATTCACTGCGATGTGCGGCCCAAAACCATGTTTATATTTTGTGTTTGTTTGTTTTTTAGTTTTCTTCTTCTTCTTCTTTCTCAACCTTCTCCGTTGTAGCATGTGATTCATGAATATGACGGAGATGAACTACACTGTGACGCACAAACTCTCACACATAAGCGTTACATTTGCACACACCCACACATGGTCACTGATTCACAATTGTGACCAGACTCTGGAAGACACGCATATACATACGCGTGCGCACACACACACACACACACACACACACACTCACACTCACACTCTTTCCCCTCTTATTTTCCCTTTAGGCTGAAAAATGACACATGGGAACCAGATATGAACAAAGCCATCCACAGTTCTTATTCAACTCTCTCTCCGTCTGTCTCTCTCTCTCTCCATCTGTCTCTCTCTCTATGTGTGTGTCTCTCTTTCCCATTTCATTTTATTTTTATCTCTCTTTCTCATGCACACACACACACACACACACACACACACACACACACACACACACACAGCTCACATGTCTCAGCATGTGTAGAGCATATATTCCGGTGTAGAGCTCTGTGTGCGTGTCTGTGAGTACAGTCTTCTTCTGGATCATCTCAGCCACGGAGCAGGTGTAGGAATCACACAGGTGCCCGGGTTAAACTCATCTATACTTTAAGTGTTTCGTCTCTACTTCCACTAACACACACTGTCTTCAGGTCAGTCTGTCGGTTCGATCCACAGTCGTGCAATGCTGCTCCCTCTGCTTCCTGTGTGTCCTGCTGTACTGTTGGGCACTTGTGAGCACCCACACACACACACACACACACACACACACCAGGGGGGCTCTCTCCCTCTCTTACCCCTCTCCACTATTTTCTGTCAGCGATACATGAAGTCTCCAGTCAGTCTGAACAAAAGTCAACCCTGAAACAGAATCCAATCTCAGTGAGAGGTTTAATAAAGGCAGGCAGCTGAACAGGGCTTGGGGGGGTGGTGGGGTGGGGGGGTTCCTGCACGGCGGGACGCAGGACAGCAGACGGAGGCGTTCAGCGTGGAGATGTTTGGGGTAGAGAGATGCTTGACAAGATACTGGAATTGATGTTGACGGAGCTGTCACACAGGACACACACACAAACACACAAATGTATGAATAAACAGATATAGAACCAAAGACAGATAGAGACATTTACTGACATACATGCAAATAAGATCAAACATGCACACTCACAAATGTGGAGATATAGGCACATGCTTGCAAACTCACACACACACACACAGATACACAGATACACAGATGATTTATTCATCTCTCTGCAGTCTGTTTGTGATGTCTTTTTCCCTGCCTTGCTGGTTGTAAATGCCTTGTGAGTGATTATCGCAGACAGCCACTTTCAGTCCAAACACGATTTAGTGGAGAGAATTTCACAAGCGCAGTCAACACAAACTCATCATGAGCTCGTTGATAAAAAATATGTCATCATACAAATGTGGCCCTGGCCCGTGAAAGGTCAAAAGCCAATGGGAAATCTCAAATGCAAATGAACAGGAAGTCACATGACTGAAATCAGCGTATGATGGTTCTGAACTGGCGTGGGGAAGATTACAGTTCACCATCGCTAGTCCCTCCTTCTTCGGCAAACAAACGTGGAGTCACTCCGGTTTCCTTTCGGTGAGTGGGCTGGCGAGGAAGACTGCAGAGTGAGGAAGGGCAATTGTGTTTGCTGGCGAGCTTGGATCAGCGCCGGGTGCTGTGAGTCTGTAGGATTAGAGGCACTGATGCGTCTGGCCTAGATTCACACTCGTGCCTTTAGCCCTCAGCTGCAGGGAACAGCTGCAGTCTGCTTCTGCTGAAGAGCACAAACCTGCTAGCAGCCTCAGAGTTTGGGAGGGGGAGAGAGAGAAAGAGAGAGAGGACAGAGAGGAGAGAGAGAGAGAGAAGTGAAAGAGAAGGAGAGAGGGAGGGAGGGAGTGAGATATACAGAGAACAAAAGGAATAGTGTGGGAGCTGCAGAGAAAAGAAAAGATGCTTGAAGAGAGAGAGATGGAGACAGAGTCACTGTGTGTGTGTGTGTGTGTGTGTGTGTGTGGGGTGGGTTCTACCCTAGAGTGGAGGGATGATGAAAACATGCCCAAGAACTGTTTTTCACACGCATGTTTTATTTATGGTATAGGAGGCCGTTTAAGGCAAAATTCAGTGGCGCTGTAGTGAACTCTAGTGGAAAATTCCGTGGAACACGACTTGCACATACACATACAACATTTTTGTAGAATAGTTTACACTATGTACACACACTTGCACATAAACAGTACTTTGCTATGCTGACATTTATGTGTGTGTATGCATGTACGCAGGAGTGTAAAACATTGCATAATAACAGGAAGGCAGATATTTAAAGTGTGTGTAGCACTCCTGTTGCCCCGAGGTCTAGAGAAAAAGAAACTGATGGTGTCCATGTCTAATATTGATCAGATTACAATTTGAAGGTAAAAAAAAACACTGGAAGGAATACTCACACAGAATACTCACACAGGATACTCACACAAAATACTCACACCGGATACTCACACAGGATACTCACACAAAATACTCACACATGATACTCACACAGAATACTCACACCGGATACTCACACAGGATACTCACACAGAATACTCACACAGAATACTCACACAAAATACTCACACAGGATACTCACACAGAATACTCACACCGGATACTCACACAGAATACTCACACAGGATACTCACACAGAATACTCACACAAAATACTCACACAGGACACTCACACAGAATACTCACACAGGATACTCA
>NC_135213.1:35579651-35609651 GCF_052324685.1 Brachyhypopomus gauderio
TTTATATAGCGGTTTACGTAGACAGGAGTTCTGTTTAGTGGCCGAGAATTCTGTTTATGTTTATTCCATTTTTTTGGCCAAGAGTTCAGTGTGTGTGGCTGAAGGTTCCATTTAAGTTGCTGCGTAGCCGAGAGTTCTATTTATGCGGTCAAAGGTTCGGTTTATGTGGCTTAGGGTTCCATTTATGTGGCCCAGAATTCCTTTTATATCGCTAAGAGTTCCGTTTATGATGTTGCATTCTGTTCTAACTCTTGAGGATACATTCCATGAAAAAAAAAATCGTAGGAGGACACATTCTTAAATTGAGTTGAAATATTCTGTGTATAGTTACAAAGTGAAAGCAGTTTGTTTGAATCCAAGGTTAAATGCCAGGTCCTTCCCCCGTTTTTAAAAAACACCCTGCTCACTCTGCAACAATTCCAGTGTCCCTCTACTGAACATTCACATTAAACCAATGGACATGACACATTAAACCTTTAAACGTGCATGACACATTAAACCTTTAAAAGCGCACGACACATTAAACCTTTAAATGCACACATCCGGTTTAATTACGAACCTATCAGATGTTTCAAAGTAGCCACAGAAAAACATGTTTTAAGATGAATAAATAAAAATAAGGCTGGAGATTAAGAAGTGAACTGTATATGGGTACATGTCTGTATTTTGCAGATGTTTTAAGCTTCTCGTCATAAAGCATATTCTATAAATGGTCACATATATCAACCGTGTAGTAAGACTGGGATGTGTTTATCTGCTGGTGAAATTGTTGCAGAAACCAATGATGTGATTCCTCTCTGCACAAACACACAGCAAATGTCTCTCAACTGCTGTGGAGCCCCAGTCCCGTAGCCATGTTTCCTGCTAACTGGTGCTATTTGCTTGGTAATGAACATGACCTTTTGTTGAAGTGGATCAGAACCACGTTGCTGTTGCATTCTGTTTTTAAGCAGTTCGGTTCCACACACAACAGGATCCCTTCATTTCACATTGCACGGAAATGAAAGTAGTTTTGTTTCGGTTCCGGATTCTGAAGTTGATGCTGTTGTGGTCTCAGGATCTGGAGCTTTGTGAGCGAAGCACACAGTGGAGAATAAGGTTTGGGATCTAGGGAAGACGGCTGCTTAAAGTGTGTGTCTGCCAGTCTGTGTGAATATCATACACTGGTTCAGCATCTGCTCTTTGCTGGCTGAACACACACACATTCCCCCACACACAAAATCATCAGAAATCAAGGCACGAGATAGACAGAGACAATAGAGACGATAGAGTTTAGAGATGCATTTAAACACTCTGGAGCACGAGCTCCGTCTCCAGGTGCCCTGCTGCCGTCTGTGCCCACGCATACGAGCTTCTCATCTCAGCCACGCTGGGTATTTGACAGTCTCCTCACACAAACACGCTCTCTGAATCCCAAACGCACACACGTAGGCGCACGCACGCGCGTGAGACGCAGAGAGGGCCATGCGCAACGTAATTGAGAGAAAGGAAGGTGCAGCTCACGGAACCTGTAAAGGAGGGATTCATTAGCTGTTCTGTGTGTGTGTGTGTGTGTGTGTGTGTGTGTGTGTGTGTGTGTGTGTGTGTGTGTGTGTGTGTGTGTGTGTGTGTGTGTGAGAGTTAAAACTCTGCTCACTGAAATCTACAAATTCTAATTTATAAAAATCTGACGAGAACGTTACCTTGGCCAGGCTACGTGCGTATACACACATACAGAGAGAAAGAAAGAGAGAGAGAGAGAGAGAGAGAGAGAGAGAGAGAGAGAGAGAGAGAGAGAGAGAGAGAGATGAGAAATAGAATAATCTCAAAGTAGTTCAGGTTACTATGGCCCAGTAGTGCATAGAGAGGAGTGGGGGGGCACAAGACGGGGGGGGGGGGGGGGGGGGGGGGGTGGGGGGGTGGGGGGGGGGGGGATATGAAATCCCTCTTTATGTCTAGTGGGATTTGAAAGTGAGACTCTGATCTTGGGTTCTGGAGGCGAATATCCACTCAGACTGTCTGCTGTGAGCTGAACACAAACATGAGATGTGACAGAAGACGCAGGTGCACCCTGGAGCTGGGGGTGTGCTTAAGATCACCAGAGGAGAGAGAGGTCAGGTCAACCTTAGAGATGATAATGATGATGATGATGATGATGATGATGATAAAAAAGAAGGAAAACTCTCTCTTCTCTCTTTCCCTCCCCCCACTGTCTCAGCGTTTCACCTTTTCACTCTCCTTCACCGCCTCTACACTCACCTGCACCTTCTGTCTCCTGTTCTGCAATAACCATCCGTCTTTTCCTCCCCCCCCACCTCACCTGCACACTCACACACAACTACTTACCACTTGGGTTTAGCCGAAGCACGACATCCTGATCTTTGTATATGGCTGCAGGGCCCCGTGTGTGTGGGTGTGGGCGTGGGCCCAGGGAGAGCTCTTATGGAGCAGGGCGAACTATCGTGATAAATTAGGTCGGCGCTAGACGGCAAACACGCGCAGTTCATCTTCCTTAGCTGACCTTGGGCTTATAAGCGACAATAAAGCAAAGCGCAGTCACTCTTGAAATCGGTTGGCTCAATAACACTCCTGCGCAGACACACCCGTGAACAAGGGTTTCTTCTTCCCTTGATTGCAATGATTATAACGTAAAATAAAATCAATTTAACCATCTTTGCAGTAGTTTTTATTAGTGAGTGGAATGCAATCGTTGAACTTTATAGGGAAATCTCAGAAGGCTACTGTGGCGTCCCTATCTCTGTTAGCATAATTATCTGCCATGGAGCAACGAAACTGCTCCACGCACTCACGAGCTCGCTGGGTGGCGATTAAAAAAAATCTCCACGTGCCGTCTGATCACTGGCCAGAAAAAAAACAACAAAAACTAACCTTTATGTTGAGCATTATCACCTAGCGCGCTTATTCAACACACCCCGCCCCGGGAGGCCTGGGGCCCGTGTTATCTTTTAGTCCTGTGTTTGATAAATTGCATCACGCTACTTATTTACTTGGTCAAATAATCGACGTCTTTGATGACACGCAGATGCAGCCAACCAATTAAAGTGTGAAGAAAAAAAAGCGCGTGCGAAAGGCCGGGAAGAGCGGGCGCGCGGGCCAGAACTAGACTCCCCGGAATAGACTACACGAGCGTTCTCTAATAGCGCGACGGCACCGTGCGTCTCCTCGGGGACGCATCCTGATTGCGCGTCGAGCACAAAGTCCCCGGTCAAATCTTGCGATGCTGTGCCGCGTGCGGAACTAGCGCTAGCCTACTTTCCGCTGTCACGTTTTGCTCGCGCGGACTGGAACACCCTGGAATAAAAGCGCAAACGCAGCATGTGCAGGTCTCTCGTCTCGAGACGCCATGCACGAGGAAACAGAAGCGCTGTGTAGCTGGAGAGAGTATTTTTAGAGCCTTGTTATCATAACGCTCTATATTAGGCGTACAAGTCCAAATCGTTTGTCATGGGCCTGTATCTGAGTCAGATAAAGATTGTAAAAACAAGAAAAATTAAATTAGTTTTGCAGAGACTAATGACTGTGATGCTGTGGAAAGTTCTTTTATGGAACATTTGGCTGAGCCACATGAGAAAAATACTTCTAAAATGTTGCTTTTATTTCAGAAACAAAATGGTTTTCATTCGGGACACTGTTTTCAAGGTACGACTAATTTAGCAGCAACAATGGGAATGGAAATTATTCACATATATACCAATACAAGTGTGTGTGTGTGTGTGTGTGTGTGTGTGTGTGTGTGTGCGCGTGCATGCGTGACAGTGAGTGTTAATTACCTGTACTTTCTTGTTCCCCCTCTCTCTCTCTCTCTCTCTCTCACACACACACACACACACACACACACACACACACACACAGGCTATTAAAACCAATATTAGTTCTAATGAAAAAACTAAATTCCTCCCCTCTGTTCACATACAGTGCTGCTTGAAAGTTTGTGAACCACCAAAATATGGTCATTGTTTTCACAAAGAAATTTTTTTAATAATCTTATGAAATGAACATCCAAATCTCAATTTATAATGCAGATCTTCCAAATAAGGGACATGGAAAAAAGCTTGTAGTAGCTTCTGTAACCACAAAGGATCTTTACCGACTCCTTGTAGAAGTCCACCGGTTGAGGGGGGTTGGAAGGACGTCTGGTGTGTACCGCCCACTTCAGATCTCACCACAGCACTTCTGTGGGATTGAGGTCCAGACTTTGGGCCAATCCAGAGTGCAAATCTTTCTCTTAAGCCATTCCTTGATGGTTTGGCTGGAATGCTTTGGGACGTCTTGTTGCATAATCCACTTCTGTCCCACCTTCAACTCCCTGACTGACGGCAGAAGATTCTCATCAAGAATTTGTTGATAGGCCTGGGAGTGGATGGTTCTCTGGATAAGGTCCAGACCTTCACATTTCCACCACCATGCTTCACTTTATATGAAGTGTTGACATTTCTCCAAACATGGCACCTGTGATTATGCCCAAATAAATCAATTGTGGACTCACCTGTCCAGAGAATGGACTTCTAAAAAGCCTCTAGTTTCTCTGCTCTCTGGCCAAGTTTATACGGGTAACATTGTTACTTTCTTGAGAGCAGAGACTTCCTTCTAGCGACTCTCCCATGAATACCATGTCTATTGATTTTTCGCCTGATTGTAGACATATGGACATTTATCACAGATGCTACCAGAGAGGTCTGCAACTCTCTGGATGTGAGATGTGGGTTTGGCCTTTATCTGAATTATTACTTTCCTGGTGTTTCTTGGTGTACGTTTTCATGGCCGTCCACGTCTGGGCAGAGCTGCAGTGATGCGGAGTGCCTCCATTTGTTAATGGTTTGTCTTACAGTGGATGGATGGGGCTGGAATCTTTTGGAGATGTTTTTGTATCTTTCTCCAGACTGATGTGCTGTCACCACCTTCTTCCTGATGTCCTCGGATGTCTTCTTTACTCTGCATTGTTGATCTGTTTGTTTTATGTCTTGGCATGACACTGGTTTGGTTGGTTTCCTCTCCCTTTTAATGGCTCAAATGTTTTCCCAAGGATGTCTGCTTAATTGATTACATGAGCACTCACATGTGTTTCACCTTTTAGCTAACTGACTTAATTAATGCAACTGTGGTTCATTTACTTTTGCACATGCTCTGATTCCATATTTCATGTCGTCTGCTGGTAACTCACACGTTTCCCTCTAAACAAGTACGGTAAATGGAATTGATGAACATAAACCTGACATTTCATATGTGTGCCATATTTTGTCAATTGTGATTTTTACACCCCAATCGAAATTTGTCCTCCGCTTTTAACCCATCTGTGCAGTCAAAAAACACACACACACACTAGTGATTACTAGGGGGCTGTGGATCACACGTACCCAGAGCGGTGGGCAGCCCTAGCCCGGCGCTCGGTGGGCAGTTGGGGTTAGGTGCCTTGCTCAAGATCACCTCAGTCATGGCCTCAGGTCTGGGAATCGAACCCACGACCCTCCGGTCACAAGACCAGTTCCCTAACACAAACTGGTGATGATAAAATAAGAGAATCATGGTAAAATACTGAAGGAGTTCACAAACTTTCATGCAGCACTGTATACCAACCATTTCCATGCGTGAGTGTGTTGATCTCCAAAAGATCCACGTCTGTCCCAAACACCTGACATGTGGAACCAGAACCTCAGGAGAACAGTGAAGTCCTGCAGATCGACCAGCAGGGCTCCTGCCAGGGGTCATCTTCACCATCATTTCAGTCCTCCCAGTTAGTTGGAGTCTTCTCCCTCCTTCTAAAATCACCCCTGCAATCATCCCAACAAACAGAACGACCCCTCGCCTCCACCCACAGAACACCACCCTCACATCCACCTTCAGAACACCACCCTCACCTCCACCTTCAGAACACCACCCTCACATCCACCCACAGAACACCACCCTCACCTCCACCTTCAGAACGCCACCCTCACCTCCACCTTCAGAACACCACCCTCACCTCCACCTTCAGAACACCACCCTCACATCCACCCACAGAACACCACCCTCACCTCCATCTTCAGAACGCCACCCTCACCTCCACCTTCAGAACACCACCCTCACCTCCATCTTCAGAACACCACCCTCACCTCCACCTTCAGAACAACTCCCTCACCTCCATCTTCAGAACACCACCCTCACCTCCACCCACAGAACAACTCCCTCACCTCCATCTTCAGAACACCACCCTCACCTCCATCTTCAGAACACCACCCTCACCTCCACCTTCAGAACACCACCCTCACCTCCACCCACAGAACAACTCCCTCACCTCCATCTTCAGAACACCACCCTCACCTCCACCCACAGAACAACTCCCTCACCTCCATCTTCAGAACACCACCCTCACCTCCACCTTCAGAACACCACCCTCACCTTCAGAACACCACCCTCACCTCCACCTTCAGAACACCACCCTCACCTCCACCTTCAGAACGCCACCCTCACCTCCACCCACAGCAAGCACGACCCCCTCACCTCCATCCATAGCACTGTCCATCCATAGCACGACCCCTCACCTCCACCCACAGCACGACCCTTCACCTCCACCCTCCTCCACCCAAACATTTGCCCTTTCTAATTATTATTGTTATTATTTTTATTGTTACTAATACCATAGTCAGTCAGTAAGGGCATGTCAAGCACTTGCAATGTTCTGGGTTTAATTAAGTTTTTTCAGACGAAGGTAATATTAATTCTCATTTAAAAGCATATTGTACAGGCATAATGATTAAGTGATTAATTTCACTGGGTGAAAAACAAACAAACAAACAAACAAATAAATAAAATTAAGTATATGTGGGAAAGAGGTGTGTGTGTGTGTGTGTGTGTGTGTGTTGTGGGTCTCTGAATCAATAGCTTGGCTGTGTGTGTGTGTTTTTGGGGGTCTCTGAGTTGTTGGCTCGGCCGTATGTGTGTGTGTGTGGTTCTCTGGGTTCATGGCTGGCTATGTGTGTATGTCTGGGTCTCTCTCATGTCTTGGCTGTGTGTGTGTGTGTGTGTGTGTGTGTGTGTGTGTGTGTGTGTGTGGGTTGAAGGGTTAGTTGTGTGAGGGTGTTTGGGGACTATAAGGTTACTGCTGCTGCTTAAAAGATGGCACTGGGTCAGTGGTTGCTGCTTGGGAGGTCAAACTGTGAAAAACGTCCACAGAGACAGGAAGAATACTGATGGAGAAGAGAGAGACATGAAAGAGAAAGAGAGGGAGACATGAGAGAGAGAGACAGAGGGAGACATGAGAGAGATAGACGGAGACATGAGAGACAGAGAGGATCTCTATCTCTCTCTTGCTCTCTCCCCTTCTCTCTCCTTCCTTCTTCTCTCTCCCTCTCTTTCATGTCTCCCCCCTCTCTCTGTGTGTGTGTGTGTGTGTGTGTGTGTGTGTGTGTGTGTGTGTGTGAGTGAGAGAGAGAAGTGTGCACATGTGTGAGAGATTACAGAGGTGAATACTGAGTATGGATGGATACTTTATTTTTGGTGCAGAAACGAGGCTCACTGATATTCTCTCTCCTCCCTCAGCAGCTCACATCCCACTGGCTGTTCTCAGATCAGTGTGCCCATGGTCCCTGCGCCGCTCACTCAATGTAGCGCAGAGCACCAGACTAATCCCGGGCCAGTCCTCGCTGCCCTCCTTTCAGTGTGACTGATGCTAAATGTGTCTCTTGGTACATTTACCTTGCAGTCACCTCTCTCTGGGTTTAGACGGCGCAGGACAGTCAGGAAGGAGAAAGGCTTCGGTGATCCAGTCAGTCTGAGTGTAATATATGGTCGGAAGTTGGTAGCATTTAATGGCATAGAGAGAAACAGAAGGATAGAGAGAGAAAGGGAGATAGAGTGAGCGAGACTTGAGAATAAGCATGACAATATGAGAGACCAATAGGTAATAAAAAAAAAAATGAGCAGGCACAGAGGGAGATTATGTCCTCCTTAAACTTGGAGCTTTGCTAGGAAGCTCTCGTTTCTCTTTCTGTGTCGGAGTGGCTCTCTGAAATATTCATCTTATAAATATTTCAGTCATGTCTAATAAAATCCTCTCTCTTCATTAACACTCTGCCTGGGCAAGTCATTGATCATACTTTCTGTTTCATGTCATGAATATATTCTTTCGTTCTTCACAGCAGTCTCGCACGGTTTCAGCTCCGCTGCGTAGTCTTACGGCAAGATGGCTACAAGTTACACAGCTGCCAAAGCAAGTGACAAATACATGAATACAAGATTACAGATAAAACAGAAGAGGATAAGGACGTGTTTTTTTTTTAAATAAATGTTGTCTTGATTTATTGATAATCCCACAGGCTAGTTGATTAATCTCAGAAGGTGTTCCACGCCTCGCTCCCTGTGTGATGGTGTTGATGTTCTCCACACAGACGCAGGAGTCCTCCCAAGCTGCTCTAGAGCGCACGCTCAGAGGAGATGGAGCAGCGTTGTTTACCACAACTCGGGTTTCTGACCCAGTCGGGGTTTGGCCCCTCTGCTGTGGTGCGAGGCAGAGTGACACACAGGCGGAGAGAGACCAACCAGACGCCCGAGGGCATCGTTTCCAGGGCTCTGGTTGGCTTCTCTGAGCCTGCATGTCATTGGTTGGTAGAGTCTTATTATCCCGAGTTTCAGATCTCTGAATCTCAGGACAAGCTGGTTAGGGGATTTTCTTTCTATATCTCTGTTCCCCAACCCCCCAACCCCCCAAATTCAGCTCAGCTCACAGTGCTTTGCTGCCATGACAAGTAATGGTGTGATTTTTGTTATTTTGTGTGCACAGTTGCAATAGTCTTTGTTATTTTGATTTTGGGAGTTTCTTGCATCGTCTCTCTCTCTCTCTCTCTCTCTCTCTCTCTCTCTCTCTCTCTCTCTCTCTCTCTCTCTCTCTGTGTCTGTCTCTCTATCCGTCTCTTCTAAATTCAATTCAATTTAATTCAGTAATCTGTATTGGCCATTTTTAGCCACAGAACTGGCAAAGAATCACTGAAATGACAAGAACATTAAGAGATTTATGAAATAGCAGTTTCAATTAGAAAACGATTTAGTTTGATCAAATCACACAAGTAGTCACTGAACTTTAAAGAAGCTAATACAAAATGAGAGGAAATAATAACAATTCAAACGGATAAGTCCAACGCTTTCTCTCTAGATCCTGTGCGCGTGCGTGTGGAGGGGGAATTATTTTTGGTACAATAAAGCGCATTTTACGCCCGACACGGACGCTCTGCGCTTCCACGCTGATCAACGTAATCTTTTACACCAGCCACGTGCGTCACGTGGCACCGCAGTAACAACGTGCGCGCCAAGTGCAAAAAAATATGCTTTGGGACTATTTTGGTACGCACGAGGCAACCCAGCTGTTTCTACCCATGAAAGGAACAACATTAAGTAGGCCCACTCTTGGACTTACTCATACTTAGCATCGTTAATGCAAACCCCGAGAAAGATCTAAACTAGAGGTAACATGTTTTTATTATTCATCACTACTTGAACGTTTCGATGTCAAAACACCCCAGGACACAAATTGAACATGTTCTAGATGAAACCTCGCAGGGAAGCAACGCAGTCACCGTCACGTTAACAGATATTCTATTATCGTCCCCACGGGAGAAGGCTACCGTAAACCTCACCACTCACTGCGGGAATATTCGATAATTTCGTCCCTGTACTTGCAGATTACGGCGGTGAGTCACGTCTGCTGTGAAAAGCCCATTTACACTAGAAGCGACGCGACAGACGCGCAAATCTCCGTCATGCCGTTTCACACCGGACGCGACTCACCGTGTAATCTGCGTGCACAGGCGCACAATGACAAATATTCCAGCAGCGACGACAGGAATAGCGATGAGGCTTAAGATGGCCTACTCCGGTGGGAAGGATAATAAAAATATCTGTTAACAGCTCGGTGGTACAGATTCTTCCCGCATGGTTTAATCCAAAACAGCGTCTATTGTGAGGAGTTTGTCATGCAGGTGTTTGTCATGCAGGTGTTTGTCAGCACGGACACACACCCTGTGCAGTACACAGCGAGAGGCAAGAACATTTCTACTAAGACCCCAGGTTGCTTCAGTATTCATGCACACATGCATGTCACAGACACTAAATAGCGAGTGTAATTGAAATGTGGGGTGAGGGTGAGGTACTTGGGGTCCATTAACATAACAGTCTCGTGTCTTTCCCTCTAATAAGTTCGAGTAGTCCGAACAGTAAACAATAAGAAAAGTTAACTCTAATCCATGGGCGCAGATGGAAATTCTGAAGTGAGGGGGACCAAGCTGTACAATATATATATATATATATGTACAATATATATATTATAGATGCTAGATTTCGGATAATTCTGGAGGGGACATGTCCCCCCCCCCCCCCCCCCCCCCCCCGTCCCCAGTGACATCTGCACCCCTGCTCTAATCTAAACTTTACTTGAATTTTATTTTAATGCTCAGTAAAAAATATAACTGAATACAATACTTTCTGTGTTTCCTCTAGACCTTGATTGAATGAAATAGCAAATGTACTTAATTTTGTAGTTTCTAAGACGAAACTGCTGCTTTGTCAGGCGCAGTAAGCTGGTGTAAAAGAGAAAGGTGCGTTCACACACGAGCAGATTCCTTTATATAATGTGACAGCACACAGATTCCACTGTACATGCTGCACCAAGTGGCGGAAAATGTTCACGCAGCACGTGTCACTTTTCATGAGACAACCAATCAGATGAATATACACTATGATAAAAAAATTAATAAAAAAAACATTCCAGCTGAATTTTGGGGGAATATTTCACGATATATTTCCCTGTTGTTTGGTTTTGGCATTTCCTTCATTAGAATATCCCCAAACAGCACAAAAATGTGGCATTTGTAACTGTTTGAATGGGTCAGAGTACCTCTGTCACGTCGGCTAAAGCTATACCTTATGTGATGTAGCTAGCAGGCCACCAGCAAGCAATTGGTTTTAATCAGCAGACCTGGTCTGTTTCTTGTGGGGAAAAAAGTGTGTGTAATTGTGTAAATATATATACATATAAATATACACAGTGCTGCTTGAGAGTTTGAGAACTTGAGTAGATTTTTCAGCATCTCAGCTTTTCTGCCTAGTAGTCGACGACCATCAAAACTTACACCAAGAAGCACCAGAAAAATAGTCATTCAGGTAAAGGCCAACCCACATCTCACCTCCAGAGAGTTGCAGACCTCTCTGGTAGCATCTGGGATAAATGTACATGTGTCTTCAACCAGGCAAAAAATCAATAGACATGGTATTCATGGGAGAGTTGCTAGAAGGAAGTCTCTGCTCTCAAGAAAGAACAAAATTACCCGTTTAAACTTTGCCAGAGAGCACTTGGACAAACCAGAGGCTTTCTGGAAGTCCATTCTCTGAACAGACGAGTCCAAAATTGAATTATTTGGCCACAATCACAGGCGCCATGTTTGGAGAAAAGTTAACACTTCATATAAAGAGAAGAATCTCCCCCCAGCAGTGAAGCATGGTGGTGGAAATGTGAAGGTCAGTTCCTGCTTTTCTGCCTTCAGACCTTAACGGCTCCATATTATCCTGGGAGCCATCAATTCCCAGGACCATCAACAAAGAGTTGGGACGGAAATAGATTATGCAACAAGACAACAGCCCAAAGCATTCCAGCAAAACTACCAAGGAATGGCTTAAGAAAAATTAGCATCATGGAGGCAAATGATTACTTTTGTTGAATAAAAAATGAGTAATAATAAAAAATAAAAGAACGGAAACAATGACTTTGTTTAGGGTGATTTACACACTTTCAAACAGCAGTGTGCATGTGCGTGCGTGTGTGTGTGCGTGTGTGTGTGTGTGTGTATTTGCATGCAGAGAGGCCTTTGGATACCCTTACTAACCCCTTACTAGATCTGTCTAACCCACCATATAATTTTTTCTTTCTCCATTTTAAGAGTAAGCGCACGCCGGCGGCTCAGTGCTGTGACATTTTTATAATGGCTGGGTCTAGCGCTTCACAGCCATGTCAGGTTACGTCAGTGGGATGCATGCTCTGTATCGCCACCTTAACACAAGATAGATGTATTCCATTACTCCCACAGACGGTGAGAAGCCATGGCCGTCTTCTCTTTCATCTGTTTGGAGAAATAACCATCTGACTGACATAATGTAGTTACAGGAAAGACGTTTCTGTCTGCTCGTGTGTGTGTGTGTGTGTGCGTGTGTGTGCGTGTGTGTGTGTGTGCGTGTGTGTGTTCCCTCTTGTAGACCAGCAGACCTCTCTGAGTATTTTACATTATTCATTCCCTTGTGTCTGTGGTGACAGTACATTTGGAGAGTTTGATGATTAACAGTTTTTCATAGTCTGTTGATTTTATTAAGTGTATGAATGTTGCGTATATCAACTATCAACAGTTCACATTTAGCAGCAATGGTTGTGTGTTTATTTGTTACAGATTAAATGATCCAATAACTCAGTATTTAGGTCAGTGTTTTGTATTATTGTATTTCGTTAATAGTTCAGTGAAGTATACAAGTACATCATATTAATGTGGACAGAATAGTGTGTACCACCAACATCAGTCGACACGGAACAGATCTTGTAAGCCTTCAGTGTGTATTCAGGATGATACCATTTGGACTTCAGGTGGGAATAAACAGTGGGTATCGTGAGGCAGTAGTCAGAGCGCAATGTTTCAACAAAGTGGGTTCAGGAGAATCCCCAGTGCTGGGACACCACCTGCTCCACCCACATCAGTGTAGGAGTTCAGGAGAATCCCCAGTGCTGGGACACCACCTGCTCCACCCACATCAGTGTAGGAGTTCAGGAGAATCCCCAGTGCTGGGACACCACCTGCTCCACCCACATCAGTGTAGGAGTTCAGGAGAATCCCCAGTGCTGGGACACCACCTGCTCCACCCACATCAGTGTAGGAGTGTTGCACCAAGCAGAACGCAGCTAAGCTGAAAAGGGAAACATTTCGTTTAATGACCCAACGTCCTCACAGAGAGCACTTGTGACAATGGTTGTTCTAAGTGCAAGTGTGTGTGTGTGTGTGTGTGTGTGTGTGTGTGTGTGTGTGTGTGTGTGTGTGTGTGTGTGTAAGTAGTGTGTTCCGCCTTTTATGTTGGGAGCAGTCTGTTTGGCCACGTCTCTCTCCCCACACAGCTGCTGGTAAAGGTGTCTGGGGAGAGGTAGACCTCAGGCCCCTGAAACAGTGGAAACACCCTGGAGCCATTTGGTTTTGACACCTGCTATATGACACGGTGTATTGTCATGTGACACGGTGTATGGTCATGCAACACAGTGTATTATTACGCCTGCAGTTGTAGACTGTAGCCAACGAAACAATGAATTTGGTGAACAAAAATGTCCAGACGCAGAGTGCTCCTCTTCAGACGTAAACCTTGTTAAAAAAGCACAATGTAAATAAGACGTATTATTGCGTTTACTTGTGTACAGGATCTGCCCCAACTCTGTAACCCATCTGCCCGTGACGGTGTCTAGTGAGAGTTGTGTTCTGGGGTTCAGGATATGATTGGCCTGGTGGTGGTGCGACGTGTCGGCAGGCTGTTCTCCCTCGACCCGTCTGATCCACACGCCGTGTCTCCTCACAGCGCCTCTACTAATGCATGTCTGCTTCATGTCCTGGTCCCAGTGTGGATAACCTTCTCTCTGTCTCCCCTCTCAGCTCAGTTCAACATTGGTTTATTAGCATGAATGTAATAAGAGACACTGTTGCCAAAGCAGCTAGCAAGAAACACCTAAATATAAATGTAATATGAATAAGAGAGAGACAATATTATAGGTTGGAATAGAGCATGTTCTCTCTCTCTCTTTTCCTTCCCTTCCCCTCTCTCTTTTCCTTCCGTCTCTCTCTCTACCCCCTCCCTCTGTCTCCTTCCTCCTGTTAGCATTGCTACTGCTCTGCTAGCTTCCTGCAGGTCTCTGTTCTGAGCTGTCAGGTTCTCTTCCTGATGTTTAAAATGAGTAAGTGCCTCATATCCTGTTTCCAGCCTTGTCCTCCTAGTGTGTGTGTGTGTGTGTGTTGTGTGTGTGTGTGTGTGTGTGTGTGTGTGTGTGTGTGTGTGTGTGTGTGTGTGTGTGTGTGCACACATGCACTGTTCCTCCTCTCTGCTTCTGTTAATCCAGCCCTATTCATAGACAGGACTATATGATGTAGGGATAAGGGTGGAGACAGGGCTATATGATGTAGGGATAGGGGGGGAGACATGACTATATGATGTAGGGATAAGGGTGGAGACAGGACTATATGATGTAGGGATAAGGGTGGAGACAGGACTATATGATGTAGGGATAAGGGTGGAGACAGGACTATATGATGTAGGGATAAGGGTGGAGACA
Organism: Brachyhypopomus gauderio; assembly: GCF_052324685.1. Classification (NCBI taxonomy): domain Eukaryota; kingdom Metazoa; phylum Chordata; class Actinopteri; order Gymnotiformes; family Hypopomidae; genus Brachyhypopomus; species Brachyhypopomus gauderio. The sequence goes on from NC_135213.1 coordinate 35,593,963, forward strand.
GGACTATATGATGTAGGGATAAGGGTGGAGACAGGACTATATGATGTAGGGATGAGGGTGGAGACAGGACTATATGATGTAGGGATGAGGGTGGAGACAGGACTATATGATGTAGGGATGAGGGTGGAGACAGGACTATATGATGTAGGGATGAGGGTGGAGACAGGACTATATGATGTAGGGATAAGGGTGGAGACAGGACTATATGATGTAGGGTGGAGAAAAGTAGAGATGGAGGAAAGCAAAAGTGATGCACCTCACAGTGTGATGTCACCACACTTAGATCAACACACAAATGCACACATGCACAATTATAGCCCCACATGTACACACACACACACACACACACACACACACACACACAAGCATTATACCCCCACATGTACACACACACACACACACACACACCATTTCCCTTCAGAACTGCCTTGATTCTTCTTGCCATACATTAATGAAGGTGTTGGAAACCTCAGCTGTGTTGGTACATATAGACGTGATCACAGCACCACTCCACTGCTGCAGACCAGTCAGCTGCACATCCATGATGCGAATCTCCCATTCCACCACATCCCAACGGGGATCTACTGGACCGAGGTCTGGATCTCCTGTTCCACCACATCCCAATGGTGATCTACTGGACAGAGGTCTGGATCTACCGGTCCACCACATCCCAACTGTGATCTACTGGACCGAGGTCTGGATCTCCCATTCCACCATATCCCAATGGTGATCTACTGGACCGAGGTCTGGATCTCCTGTTCCACCACATCCCGACGGTGATCTACTGGACCGAGGTCTGGATCTCCCGTTCCACCACATCCCAACGGTGATCTACTGGACCGAGGTCTGGATCTACCATTCTACAACATCCCAATAGTGATCTACTGGACTGAGGTACGGCTCTCCCAAAGGTGATCTGCAGTCTGGTGACTGTGGAGGCAATTTGAGTGCAGTGGACTCATTGCCATGTTCAGGAAACCAGTTTGAGATGATTTGGGCTTTGACACAGCGCATTACCCTGCTGGAAGTAGTCATCAGAAGACGGACACGCTGTGGTCATAAAGTGATGGACAGCACTACTGCAGCAGCAATGCTCGGGTAGGCTGTGGTGTTAAGGTCAGTTAAAGAGCCCAAAGTGTGCCAAAAAAATATCCCCACGTCATTACACTGCCAGCATCAGCCTGAACTGTTGATAAGAGGCAGGGTGGATCCATGCTTTCAAGTTGTTTATACCTAATTCAGATCCTGCCATCCAAATTGCAGCAGAAATCGAGCAGAAATCAACACTCATCAGACCAGGCAACGTTTTTCCAATCTCCCTTTGTCCAATTGTCCAAGCGCCTCTTTTTCAGTGTGGTGTACATTCAGAGACTTTCTTTCGCGTACCTTGGTTGTAACAAGTGCTTATTTGAGTTATTGTTGCCTTTCTATCAGCTTGAACCAATCTGGACATTCTCTGAACTCTGGCCTCAACAAGGCATTTTCGCCCAGCGAACTGCCACACACTGAATATTTTCTCTTTTTCAGAACATTCTCTGTAGACCCTAGAAATGGTTGCATGTGAAAATAACAGTAGATCAGCAGTTTCTAAAATACTCAGACCAGCCTGGTAACAAGGCCACGTTCAAAGTCACTTAAATCCGCTTTCTGCCCCATTCTGATGTTTGGTTTGAACTTCAGCAGATCATCTTGACTCTGTCTACATGCCTAAATGCACCGAGTTGCAGCCATGTGCTCCTGATTAGATGTTAGTGTAACGAGCAGGTGTTCCTGAAAAGGAAGCTGGTGAGTGTGTATGCACATATCTAGACACGTTCACAACCACACACTCCGTTTTTTCTTCTCTGAACAGACTCACAAAATGCTCTCTAAGCAGTTTAAATACTTTTTTCCAAATTATTAGTTAATTAGTGTGTTCTCGAACTTATAAATTACGCTGAGAGAGTGAAAGTGTTGAGCGTAATCAGCAAGGTTGGGTCCCGCACCACACTCTCAGGCCCTCTAGGTCATGACATACCCTGTGATGCTTTGTAATCCATCTAGTTGTCCTAATTGCAGTAGATTGGATTACTGTGTGTGTGTGTGTGTGTGTGTGTGTGTGTGTGTGTGTGTGTGTCTGTGTCTGTGTCTGCGTGCTGTTGTTTGTGTCTTGTTGTCTTTGTGTGTGTGTGTGTGTATCCGTCTGCCACTGTCCATCCTGTACAGTTAGATGTCCTCAGATGGTATTGTAGTCATAATGAGACTGATCTTATAATAGAATGGGTTCTATATGTATGTGTGTGTGTGTGTGTGTGTGTGTGTGTGTGTGTGTGTGTGTGTGTGTGTGTGTGTGTGTGTGTGTGTGTGTGTGTGTGTGTGTGTGTAGAATATTGACAGATGAGAGAAAAAATATTAACTTTCCTTTTTCTCCATTTCTTTCCTACTCTATCTCTCTCCCTATCCCTTTCACTCCCTCTGTATTTATCCCTTTCTGTGTCTCTCTTCTTTCTTCTCTTTCTCTCTATCCCTCTCTTGCTCCTTCCCCTTTCTTTAGTCAATGAAGGAAAATGGTCTGCTGTGGTTGAAGACAGCACTGAGGAAAAACAGTGTGTGATTTTTTTTCCTGAGTTGAATTAGCGTATTAGCATTCTCCTCAGCACACCTCCTTCTACTGTGCTAATGGCCTCTTGTCCAGCGTAGGAACTCAATGACATCATAAGCCACATAATTGCAGGTTATTGAGGCAAAAGTGTGTGTGTGTGTGTGTGTGTGTGTGTGTGTGTGTGTGTGTGTGTGTGTGTGTGTGTGTGTGTGTGTGTGTGTGTGTGTGTGTGTGTGTGTGTGTGTGTGTGTGCACGCTTAAGGTGAGTATGTGCATGTGTGTTTTATATGAATGTTTCCTTATGGAAATAAGAACTTAACATATAGGCCAAAATGAAAATGTTTTCTCTCTCTCTCTCTCTCTCTCTCTCTCTCTCTCTCTCTCTCTCTCTCTCTCTCTGTGTGTGTGTGTGTGTGTGTGTGTGTGTGTGTGTGTGTGTGTGTGTGTGTGTGTGTGTGTGTGTGTGAACGAGAAAGGCAGAGAGACACTGTTTGCATGAGTGTGTGTGTTTGTGTTTGTGTGTGTGAATGAGAGTCAGAGAGAGACTGTTTGCGTGTGTGTCTGTGTGTGTGTGTGCCCCTAACAGCAGAAGCAGTCTCTTGCACGTCTGCTCTCCTGGGCTTCTTAATATCCACAGGCTAATACAGCACCATCTGCACTACAGTGCATAACAGGCAATGAGACACACACACAGATTTAATCTTCGTCTACTCTACTATACTGATTACTATACCGGCTACTCTACTACACTGACTACTATACCAGCTAATCTACTATACCGGCTACTCCACTATACTGACTACTATACCGGCTACTCTACTTCACTGATTACTATACCGGCTACTCTACTATACTGACTACTATACCGGCTACTCTACTATACTGACTACCAGTGATATTACTTAGTAACACATTACTCTAATCTTACCACTTTTTTCAGTAACGAGTAATATAACGAGTTACTATTTCCAGTTCAAAATTAAGATATATGCTAATTATGCTAAAAAAACGTAATATTTGCTACTGTTTTTGTTTCATTTTGAACTGAACTTTGTTCTGAAGTGTTAGGCCTTGTTTAAGAAAATTTATCTTTTGTGTGCTCATGTGGCACAATAGGCTTGTAGAAAATTAGCCTTTGATGTTGTAAAGTAACTTTAAATAAACCTTAAATTAGTAATTTTGTATTGAATTTGTCTAACTTTTATATAGCATTCCAGTTCTTGAGATCAAAATATATTATTTTACTTCAGTAATCAATGGCACAATTTACCCCAATGTATTCTCTCCAATGGCACAACTTACCCCGCACTGGGGGCAAGTTGTGCCACGAGACCACTTTTTTTCAAAAAGCTGTATTTCGTGAATACTATATTTCACATCCAAAGTGACTGATTCCAGGGATGCCCCACATCCTGAAATATATATACATATTTTAGTTGGAAACATTACTGTCATAGTCTCACTTTAAAGTCACTTTAAGTAAAAACTGGCACAACTCACCCCACTCTCCCCTAATGGTATTTCGTTTCACAACAAATAGCTGTCTGACTGAATAGTTCGCTTGTAGCTACTATGTTTACAAATACATTCAGGGTTGCCAACTCTCACGCATTGAGCGCATTGAGCGTGAGACACACGCATTTGACCGTCTTCACACACTCTCACGCCACACTTCCGATATCTCACGCCGAAAAAAAAATCTAGTTTATTTACCTCTGATCCACATCTATGATTCAATGAGTTACTAGTTCGCTCTGCGCATATCGAACTGCGGTGAGTTTCCCAAAACGAAGTACTTCGTTACGAACTACTTGGCGCTAAAAACGTTTTGGGAAACTCACCTTCGTTACGAAGTACTTAGCACTAAGAACGTTTTGCACATTAGGAACGTTTGTTACAAAGTACTTAGCGCTAAGAACGTTTTGGGAAACTCACCCCTGTCAGAGAGGCACTGTGCAAAATGTCAAAAATATTTTAAATAAAATATGCCTGCCTAAAAATATTTTAAAAATTGCCACACAACAGCAAAAAAAATATAAGGAAAGGTTCAAGTAACGGAGTTTAAAAAGCAAACAACAACAAAAAATGTTTATAGGCCTACTTGCCGAGACGCACCGCGGACTCAGCCAAAACAACAAATGGCTGAACTGTTTTTTTTTTCGCCTTACGCGTTTTAAATGTTATGCCATGTTGGTTGTTGTCGTGCAAAATGAAAGATGCTGATGACATAACTTGCACTTTACTTTGTTTGATTCATCTTTATCTTTTTCAAAATACTTTTGAAGTTTTTTAGTAGCCATTATAATCTCGGCAGATTTTTTTTTTTGACAAAAGGTTATATATAACGGAAACAAAGACATTTCATGTAACAATTAATGCTTAGCAGCGTCCTTGGGACGCCCCCCCCCATGCAGTTAGAATGGTACATTCGACTATGACGTTCATAGTCGACTAGGGGGTATAGTCGACTATAGTCGAATCAGCGACTATTGCAGGTCACCCCTACTGACTACTATACCGGCTACTCTACTACACTGATTACTATATCAGCTACTCTACTACACTGACTATACCGGCTACTGTACTGTACTGACTACTCTATTGTAATGACTACTGGAAATTCTACTATACTGACAGCTACACTGACTGCTATGCTACACTGACTACTAAACTGACTACAATGACTACCTTAATGGAGGAAAAACATTCTAGTTAAATCCTAATTAATTTGTAGAGCTCTCTCTGAATGAGAGGCAGAAAGAGAGGGAGACGGGGGAGGGAGGGAGAGAGATTTGCTCCAGCCTGAGGTAAAGTCAGTGAGGCCAGGCAGAGACACATTACCAATAATTGCCCCTTTCTTCCTGCGTCCGCTGTTTGTTTATGATTTATAACTTTTGTTTGTACGTTCGTTTGTTCTTTCATTTACACTCTTATATTATTTGCTTTGGCAGTTTGTAACATCCATGGCATTAAAGTGCTGTTAAATTGAATTGAATTAATAGAGATGGAGAGAAGCTGGACAAAAACGAGAGGAGAGGAGACGGAGGGAGGGAGGGGAGGAGAGGAGATGGAGGGAGGGAGGGGAGGAGAGGAGACGGAGGGAGGGAGGGCAGGAGAGGAAGAGAAGAGGAGGAGAGGACAGAACTATCGCCACACATACACAACCTGTTTTGTGATCTTCATTCCTCCCTCTCTCCCTGCCACACTCTCCCTCCCTCTCTCCTTCTCTCTTCTCCCTCTTTCCCTCCCCCTCTTTCTCCCCCCTCTCTCCCCAACACTCCCTCACTCTCTCTCTCTTGTTCACTCAGTCATTTTGAAAAATATGGTCGTTACTGCAGTGGCACTCTCCTGTTACATCAGGCTGCGTTACAGAAATATTAAATAATGATCAACTTGGAAATTGAATAAAACAGTCTGTAAAACTGTACAGCCGAAAAACTGTCAATCTGAAGACTGTCAGGTTTTTATTAAACACTGTACCTAGAAGGAGCAAAAAGAAAAGTGAGATTACTCTGTGTGTGTGTGTGTGTGTGTGTGTGTGTGTGTGTGTGTGTGTGTGTGTGTGTGTGTGTGTGTGTGTGTGTGTGTTTTAATCATCTCTCACTACACCTGGGACAGTGGAATCAAGAGCAGGATTTGCTGCTGCATGACAATCTGTCAAAAAGAAGTACAGCTCTGTCTCTCTGTTGTTGTGTCTGTTGCTGTCTGTTACTGTGTCTGTCGTTGTGTCTGTGGCCATATTCTTGGCTCCTTGAGGAGATGTCTCAAGCTTTCTTCTCTCCCAGATGATGGCACTATATTATGAGTCTATATTATGTCAAGATGCTTCTCGGTTGTTCATTCATTGTTCTGGTCAGGTTGTCTGTAATAGGGCAAAGAGATTATTTCATTGCATTTTATTCTCTCTGTCTCTGTATCTCTCTCTCCTAATTCCGTTTTCCATTTCAGTTGCTCTGAGGGCAGCTCAGCAGACACTGGACCTGTACACTTCCCTAAGAACGATTACTTATTCTCCTCACGCACACGCACACACACTCCTTCTCTATATTCACGTCTTTGTCAGTCCTCGAAAAAAACGTTTTTGTGAATAGATTGAAATAAACCCTCTCTCTGCTCTCTCTCTGATCTGTTTTCTCTCTCTGTCCTTCTGTCTATCTCTATATCTATCTATCCTGCATGTATGTGTATGTGCGTGTGTGCGCACGTGCATGTGTGTGTGTGTGTGCATGTGTGTTTTTTGGGGCTTTGTGTTTGGCTGAGCTTCTGATTGGCCCTCAAGTTGTGTCAGATGTTAAATGTAAGTGGACATGTGTTGGGTGCAGCATCAATAAAAATATTTGAAAGAAAACACTGTTCCTTTCACTGTCATTCTTTATTCGTTTTATTTATTTTCATTAAAATGATTGAATGATTGAATTTAACATGTTGCAATGTATTTTCTTTGCCTATAAAATGTATATAAAATATATATAAACAACACATCAGCATAAAAACATTCTGTGTATCTTAAATAATTTCCAGAGAGAGTACCTTTAATATTACCCATGGAGAGTACTTTTAATAATACTCATGGAGAGTACCTTTAATAATGCCCAGGGAGAGTACCTTTATTATATCTAGCCACAGTACCTTTAATAATACCTAGGTTGAGTACATTTTATTAATACCCAGGGTGAGTACCTTTAATAATACCTAGTTTGAGTACCTTTATTAATACCCAGGGTGAGTAACTTGAATAATACCCAGGTTGAGTCCTCACACTCGAGCAGTAAAAGCTCCAGTAACACTGCTGTCCACCTCCTGTCGTGCCACTACTGTGTCACAGCTGTAATTTTACTATATAGGTCATTTCCAGTCAGCTTGTGTACAGAAACTGACCAGAGATCAGAAGTGTGGCAGGTGGCAGGACAGCTGACAGAGGTGTGTAACTGGACACCTGTAACAAGCACCTGCAGAACAGGTGTGTATATGAAGGGTAACAGCAGGGGGGGGGAAGGTCTTCTGATGAAAGTATCTGGTCAGCATATGTTATGCATGAAATTGTTTTGTGTGTGTTTGTGCCCTGATCATATGAGATTGTTCTGTGTGTGTGTGTGTGTGTGTGTGTGTGTGTGTGTGTGTGTGTGTGTGTGTGTGTGTGTGTGTGTGTGTGTGTGAGAGACAATCATGTGCCCACAGTGTGCAGGTTAGTTTGTCTCTGTATGTGATGCTGAGAACAAGATTGCCATCCAACTGTTCTGGAAGTGAGAGGTGGTTATGATATTTTTCTTCAACGCAGCTTGTTCTTCTGTCTCTCTCTTGAGTCTTCCTCACTCTCTGTTGATCTCTGAGTCTTCCTCTCTCTCAGTCTTTTATCTACTCCCCCAGCGCTCTCTCCATCGCTCTGTTCTCATCTCCCCTCATCTCTCATGACTGCAGCACTCTCCTCTTATGCATTAAGTCAAATATCTCCTTACTGGGGCTCCTGTGTGTTTTATGAATTATCAATAATATTTAAAAGTCTGTCCCCCCTCCACCTCTCTCTCTCTCTCTCTCATCTCATTTCCTCCATCTATTCCATCCCCACCCCACCCCCCCACACACACACACTCTTTCTGAAGTGTTGAGTGTGCACATGTGTGTGTGTGTGTTTGCACCCTTCCTCCACCAGAGTTGTTCTCACAGGCGTGCATGTCGGGGACGTGCTGCTTTAACGGGGGAGTGTGGTAGTGTGTGTGTGTGTGTGTGTGTGTGTGTGTGTGTGTGTGTGTGTGTGTATGTGTGTGTGGCAGTGTGTGTTTGGTCTGTGGAAGCAAATGGCTCTTTACATGCTGCTCCAGCCGCCAGTGCCTAGTGCTCATTTTCAGCGTGATTTCATGTGCTCTTCAAGACCGTCTTTTATTTCACATTGCAGCAAAGCTCCCCGAGACATCGCCGGTCTGGAGGCTGATTCATTCTGAAAGTGAATCGGAATCCTTTGAGAAAATCACTGAATCAATTGCTGAACCTAATCCAGTAGTCGATTCACATGGAATGAGTCGCTCAGGAGAGGAGAGGAGGGGAGGGGAGGAGGAGAGGAGAGGAGAGGGGAGACGAGGGGAGGAGGAGAGGGGAGGGGAGGGGAGGAGGAGAGGGGAGGAGGAGAAGAGGAGAGGAGAGGAGAGGAGAGAGGAGAGGGGAGGGGAGGAGGAGAGGGGAGGAGAGGAGACGAGGGGAGGAGGAGAGGGGGAGGGGAGGAGGAGAGAGGAGAAGAGAGGGGAGGAGAGGAGAAGAGAGGGGAGGAGGAGAGGAGAGGAGAGGGGAGGAGGAGAGAGAGGAGGAGAAGAGAGGGGAGGAGAGGAGGAGGAGACGAGGGGAGGAGGAGAGGGGAGGAGAGAGGAGAGGAGAGGGGAGGAGGAGAGGAGAGGAGAGGAGACGAGGGGAGGAGGAGAGGGGGAGGGGAGGAGGAGAGAGGAGAAGAGAGGGGAGGAGAGGAGAAGAGAGGGGAGGAGGAGAGGAGAGGAGAGGGGAGGAGGAGAGAGAGGAGAGAAGAGAGGGGAGGAGAGGAGGAGGAGACGAGGGGAGGAGGAGAGGGGAGGAGAGAGGAGAGGAGAGGGGAGGAGGAGAAGAGAGGGGAGGAGAGGAGGAGAAGAGAGGGGAGGAGAGGAGGAGAAGAGAGGGGAGGAGAAGAAGAGAGGGGAGGAGAGGAGGAGAAGAGAGGGGAGGAGAGTAGGAGAAGAGAGGGGAGGGGAGGAGGAGAAGAGGGGAGGAGAGGAGGAGAAGAGAGGGGAAGGGAGCTGGTTGTCATGGTATATGGGTCTGCTGAGTACACATTCACATTCTCTTTGCATGTTCTTTTTGCTTCTTTTAATGAGTGTTTGTGGGTGGGTTGTGTGTGTGTGTGTGTGTGTGTGTGGGGTGGGGGTGTTTTGAAAAAGGATGGATACTATTTTTTGTGGATTCTCTGGCATGTTTAACTTTTCAAATCATCAGCACACACACACACCCATCCTTGCATGCCTGCGCACACAACACACACAAGCACACGCACTTATATACATTTATTTACTCATGCACACATATGTGCACACACAGACATAATGGACCATATCAGGATGTCATTGTCACACACACACACATACAATCTTGCATAACACGACATGTCGGTGTGTTTTTTGTACACAATGTGTAAGCAGTGGGCAGTGTTAGTCTCCTGAGGAAAAAGCTCTAGTGAGTGTTTGTGGAAAATATACAGTCAGAGTTTGATTTGCCATCTAACCTTCTAAACAACATTATCAGCCCCACCATAGTACCACCTCCTTGATTGACAGTGACATCTGGATACAAATACAGTTTCACTGTGGAGAGCTGAACAATGATTGGTTATGCTGTTCTCACCATGCACAAAGGAGGCGGGACAAATAATGTAATTTGATTTACATTAGAATGATTGACATGTTTGAAATATACTAATTTTCCCCAAATTTGGACCTCATCCCCCCCCCCCCCCCCCTTCTCTCTCTCAAGGCAATACAGTTGTCTCCATACTGAGTCAAAAATATCATTCTGGTGCATTACTGCTTCTGTGTAGGAATACATTACAGTATACAATGCAAGGACATCAGGACTTTGTCACCCTGATAAACAATTTGCTCAAGGGAGTTCTATTATTAAACTGAGCTGAAGCAGCTCAATGGGCACAGTCCAGTGAGAAACGCAAGTCCAGTGGGAACAGTACAGTGAGAAACGCAAGTCCAGTGGGAACAGTCCAGTGAGAAACGCAAGTCCAGTGGGAACAGTCCAGTGAGAAACGCAAGTCCAGTGGGAACAGTCCAGTGAGAAACGCAAGTCCAGTGGGAACAGTCCAGTGAGAAACGCAAGTCCAGTGGGAACAGTCCAGAGACAACAGCCATGCCAAATTAAGATTTCAGACTTGTAAGAAGTTCATATTGAGAAGGAGGCAGAGCAAAGGACATTTGGTTTTTGGTGAAGAAGACGTAACTTCCTTCTGTGTTATTGATATACATTTACATTTATGGCATTTGGCAGACGCCCTTATCCATAGCGACGTACATTTTTTTAAATCTAATTTTTATACAAGTGAGCAATTGAGGGTTAAGGGCCTTGATCAGGGGCACCTCAGTCATGGCCTCAGGTCTGGGAATCGAACCCACGATCCTCCTGTCACAAGACCAGTTCCCCAACCACCAGGCCATGACTGCCCTCAATATACTATAACCAGCATAACACTGGCAGGCAGTATAAAAGAATGCAGGAATTTATGTAATTCTAAATGACTTGTTTCCTTTGGGGAAAGTATCTGTGTATCTGTGTATCAGTGTATCAGTAATCCACATGTGGGTGTGCACGCATGCAAGCATTTGAGAGAAATAGTTTGTGTGTACGTGTGTGTGTCCGTGTGTGTGTGTGTCCGTGTGTGTATGTCTGGGTTTGTGTCCATGTGTATGTATTTCTGGGCTTGTCTTTGTGTGTGTGTGTGTGCGTGCGTGCGTGTCTGTGTGTGTGTATTTCTGGGTTTGTCTCTGTGTGTGGTTGCCGGATCTGGCACAGAACAGACCCTCTCCATGGTATTTGCTGGTACTACCTGTGCTGTACTAACTGTATTTCCTGTAGTCGCTGTATTTGCTGTTATTGCTGTGTTGGAGTAGCAGTGCTGTAGAAACTGTATTTGCTGCGTTCGCTGTAGTAGCTGTATTTGCTGTAGTAGCTGTATTTGCTGCATTCGCTGTAGTAGCTGTATTTGCTGCATTCGCTGTAGTAGCTGTATTTGCTGCATTAGCTGTATTTGCTGCATTCGCTGTAGTAGCTGTATTTGCTGTAGTAGCTGTAGTAGCTGAATTTGCTGTAGTAGCTGTATTTGCTGTAGTAGCTGTATTTGCTGAATTTGCTGTAGTAGCTGTATTTGCTGTAGTAGCTGTATTTGCTGCATTCGCTGTAGTAGCTGTATTTGCTGTAGTAGCTGTAGTAGCTGAATTTGCTGTAGTAGCTGTATTTGCTGTAGTAGCTGAATTTGCTGTAGTAGCTGTATTTGCTGCGGTTGCTATATTTGCTGCATTCGCTGTAGTAGCTGCATTTGCTGTATTTGCTGTAGTAGCTGTATTTGCTGCATTCGCTGTATTTGCTGCAGTTGCTGTATTTGCTGTATTTGCTCTAGTAGCTGCAGGGATATTTCATGGTGGAGGGCCTATCTGATCCTGATGTGCCACTAGATACAGGCCTTCTGTTTAATGAGTTTTACTGACCTCAGCTTCTCAGCATCCATCACCCAAACACACACACACACACACACACACACACACACACACACACACACACACACACACACACACACATTCTCACACACACACACACACACACACACATTCTCACACACACACACACTCATGCCCACTGTAACACACATTCACACTCTCACACACTCGCACCACACACACACACACACACACACCCACTGTCACACACATTCACACACTTACACACACACACACACACACACTTTAATGCCATTATTAGGATTTGTACAAGAGCCAGAGTGATACCATCTTAATCTCTTTAAAGGTCTCACCAAAGCGTGTCATTCTAGGTCATCCATCTGGAAAAATGGGGTCGGTGGGGCCGTTACAGTCAATATACCTGAGTGCAGATTTACAGACAGCGTGCGGCGGTGTTCGCCAGCAGACAGAGGCCTCGTCTCCTTCTCAAAGTCACACCTCCCTGTGGTTCAATAAGGATGAAGCCACCAGGCCATTACACCCCGGACTGTGCTTGGCAGCATACACAAAGAAACTGACCCCAGAACAGTGTGTGAAAGTCTGGTCTGACATCTCAAGGGTTCTGTGACCTGACCAAGGATCAGTTGCTAATTTTTAAGAGACACCAGTGAATCATGCTGTGTTCCCATTTCAGTAAAACACACAGTAAAATAACTGTGTTAAATCATGTAATATGGAATAATAAATATTAACTGTGTAAGAAAATTGTATTTGTTTTCACAAAATGATTACAGAAATCGTCCTGGCAGCCTGTGTGTCTTCACATCCCAAAACATTCCTGCCTCCCTGTGGATCTGTCCTCATGTCTCTCACCCTGAGACGCTCACCTCCACCCAGTCTGAGACGCTCACCTCCACCCAGCCTGAGACACTCACCTCCACCCAGTCTGAGAAACGTTCACCTCCACCCAGCCTGAGACACTCACCTCCACCCAGTCTGAGAGCTCTTCTCCACCCAGTCTGAGACGCTCACCTCCACCCAGTCTGAGACACTCACCTCCACCCAGTCTGAGACACTCACCTCCACCCAGTCTGAGAGCTCTTCTCCACCCAGTCTGAGACGCTCACCTCCACCCAGCCTGAGAGAGCTCTTCTCCACCCAGTCTGAGACGCTCACCTCCACCCAGCCTGAGACGCTCACCTCCACCCAGTCTGAGACGCTCACCTCCACCCAGCCTGAGAGAGCCCTTCTCCACCCAGTCTGAGACGCTCACCTCCACCCAGCCTGAGAGACGCTCACCTCCACCCAGCCTGAGAGACGCTCACCTCCACCCAGCCTGAGACACACACCTCCACCCAGTCTGAGAGCTCTTCTCCACCCAGTCTGAGACGCTCACCTCCACCCAGCCTGAGAGACGCTCACCTCCACCCAGCCTGAGAGACGCTCACCTCCACCCAGCCTGAGAAACGCTCACCTCCACCCAGCCTGAGAGATGCTCACCTCCACCCAGTCTGAGACGCTCACCTCCACCCAGCCTGAGAGACGCTCACCTTCACCCAGCCTGAGAGACGCTCACCTCCACCCAGCCTGAGACACACACCTCCACCCAGTCTGAGAGCTCTTCTCCACCCAGTCTGAGACACTCACCTCCACCCAGTCTGAGACGCTCACCTCCACCCAGCCTGAGAGACGCTCACCTCCACCCAGCCTGAGAGACGCTCATCTCCACCCAGCCTGAGAGACGCTCACCTCCACCCAGCCTGAGAGACGCTCACCTCCACCCAGCCTGAGAGACGCTCACCTCCACCCAGCCTGAGACACACACCTCCACCCAGTCTGAGAGCTCTTCTCCACCCAGTCTGAGACACTCACCTCCACCCAGCCTGAGAGACGCTCACCTCCACCCAGCCTGAGAAACGTTCACCTCCACCCAGCCTGAGAGATGCTCACCTCCACCCAGTCTGAGAGCTCTTCTCCACCCAGTCTGAGACGCTCACCTCCACCCAGCCTGAGAGACGCTCACCTCCACCCAGCCTGAGAAACGTTCACCTCCACCCAGCCTGAGAGACGCTCACCTCCACCCAGCCTGAGAAACGCTCACCTCCACCCAGCCTGAGAGACGCTCACCTCCACCCAGCCTGAGAGACGCTCACCTCCACCCAGCCTGAGAAACGCTCACCTCCACCCAGCCTGAGAAACGCTCACCTCCACCCAGCCTGAGAGACGCTCACCTCCACCCAGTCTGAGACGCTCACCTCCACCCAGTCTGAGACGCTCACCTTCACCCAGCCTGAGAGACGCTCACCTCCACCCAGCCTGAGAGACGCTCACCTCCACCCAGCCTGAGACGCTCACCTCCACCCAGCCTGAGACGCTCACCTCCACCCAGCCTGAGAGACGCTCACCTCCACCCAGCCTGAGAGACGCTCACCTCCACCCAGCCTGAGAGACGCTCACCTCCACCCAGCCTGAGACGCTCACCTTCACCCAGCCTGAGAGACACTCACCTCCACCCAGCCTGAGAGACACTCACCTCCACCCAGCCTGAGAGACACTCACCTCCACCCAGCCTGAGAAACGCTCACCTCCACCCAGCCTGAGAGACGCTCACCTCCACCCAGCCTGAGAGACACTCACCTCCACCCAGCCTGAGAGACACTCACCTCCACCCAGCCTGAGAAACGCTCACCTCCACCCAGCCTGAGACACCCACCTCCACCCAGCCTGAGAGACACTCACCTCCACCCAGCCTGAGAGACACTCACCTCCACCCATCCTGAGAAACGCTCACCTCCACCCAGCCTGAGAGACGCTCACCTCCACCCAGCCTGAGAAACGCTCACCTCCACCCAGCCTGAGAGACGCTCACCTCCACCCAGTCTGAGACGCTCACCTCCACCCAGTCTGAGACGCTCACCTTCACCCAGCCTGAGAGACGCTCACCTCCACCCAGCCTGAGAGACGCTCACCTCCACCCAGCCTGAGACGCTCACCTCCACCCAGCCTGAGACGCTCACCTCCACCCAGCCTGAGACGCTCACCTCCACCCAGCCTGAGAGACGCTCACCTCCACCCAGCCTGAGAGACGCTCACCTCCACCCAGCCTGAGACGCTCACCTTCACCCAGCCTGAGAGACACTCACCTCCACCCAGCCTGAGAGACACTCACCTCCACCCAGCCTGAGAGACGCTCACCTCCACCCAGCCTGAGAGACGCTCACCTCCACCCAGCCTGAGAGACGCTCACCTCCACCCAGCCTGAGAGACACTCACCTCCACCCAGCCTGAGAAACGCTCACCTCCACCCAGCCTGAGAGACGCTCACCTCCACCCAGCCTGAGAAACGCTCACCTCCACCCAGCCTGAGAGACGCTCACCTCCACCCAGTCTGAGACGCTCACCTCCACCCAGTCTGAGACGCTCACCTTCACCCAGCCTGAGAGACGCTCACCTCCACCCAGCCTGAGAGACGCTCACCTCCACCCAGCCTGAGACGCTCACCTCCACCCAGCCTGAGACGCTCACCTCCACCCAGCCTGAGACGCTCACCTCCACCCAGCCTGAGAGACGCTCACCTCCACCCAGCCTGAGAGACGCTCACCTCCACCCAGCCTGAGAGACGCTCACCTCCACCCAGCCTGAGACGCTCACCTTCACCCAGCCTGAGAGACACTCACCTCCACCCAGCCTGAGAGACACTCACCTCCACCCAGCCTGAGAGACGCTCACCTCCACCCAGCCTGAGAGACGCTCACCTCCACCCAGCCTGAGAGACGCTCACCTCCACCCAGCCTGAGAGACACTCACCTCCACCCAGCCTGAGAGACACTCACCTCCACCCAGCCTGAGAGACACTCGCAGTAATAGTAATAGTGGAAGCAGTAATAGTAGTAATAGTGGGAGCAGTAATAGTAGGA